>NC_079446.1:23110915-23271950 GCF_903798145.1 Danio aesculapii
GTGCGGCTGACACAAGGATTAATGGTGTTAATTTGTTTCTTTTAATGACAGCAGTAAAAAACTGAACAATTATTTGAACTGTACAATCGTACAAGCTAAAAATTAACATTTATTTTTACATCTTTTTTTTTTCCACAAAGTGTGTAGCTTTTGTCACTGCAGTGTATCTTAGTGGGCTTCTGGAAGAACATTTCAAGTACACTACTATTACATTGATGTTAGTATACTTACTAAATAAAGCATACTTTTATACTTGACCTTTACTGGATACTTCTCTTTCGTAAAGGTGTATTTACTTACTAAGATCAGTCTTGTACATCCAGGAGTATTGCCACTCTGACAGCCAAATTGGGTCAAAGCTAGGGATGCTTCCCATCAGGATTTTTGCAGCTGATACTGAGTACCGATTCCTTGTCATGGTGATCGGCTGATACTGAGTACCGATTCTAATGCTTCAAGCTTTATAATGCATTGAGTTTATTTTCCCTCTAAGTATGAACCTTAAGAGAAGATCTTACCTACTAGAATAAATCAAGGATGCTGCATATAACACCTAATCACGTCTCTTGAATGTGTCATGGCCAGAAACAGCTTTACAGAAACTAATTCATCCATTCATTTTACTTTGGCTTAGTCTCTTATTTATCAAGGGGTCACCACAGTGGAATGAACGCCACAGAAAATAATAAAACAGATATAAAAATTATGAAAAATTACAATGCAATTTGGAAACATTGCAAATGATGAAAGATTAATTAAACATGACTCAATCAAGAACAAGTTTGGAGCTCACATTTGATGCATAAGTTAAAATGAACACCTATAATTCTAATACTTCTTTACTATAAACTACTGTTTATAGCAATGAGTGTATTACAAAAAGTTTTATAATTAAGTATTCATGTTAAAAATAAATTAAGTTTTATTTATCTAATAATTTCAGTCAGCTTTTAGTGAACTTGCAATATTGTCAAAAACACAGAACTTTCAGTTGAAATACGTAAAAAGGCCTAAATACATGCAGGACCATTCAAATATTTTGCTCGTCTCCAACTATTGACAGCAGATCACTCAATGAGAAAGAGGGAGGGATTTGCACTCGTGATATCTTTACTGCTCTATTCATTTAACCTAACCAATATAATGCTTAGACCATCACTGTGCCTCTCGCGATCTGTTCTCTTGCTCATTCATTCTCGTCGCCATGATTTCCGGCTATTTTAACTCATTTTTGGGATCACGAGCCAGGAATAAATTTGCAGGAGACTTGCAGAGCTTCCAGGAGAGGTCAGAACGCGTTAGATGAGACACTAGATAGGGGCGAAGGCTCCACTTGCATCACAGCAGTGCAAAACACTGGAAATACAATGGCTACACTTGCAACAAAGAGAACATCACTCGCGTGAGTTGCGCTAATAGAGGTCCCATCGCATCTGTAAATATTTTAGCTGCTGTGACTCTCACACATTGATCACTCAGGCCCCCACACATTGTTTACCTGTGTTGTGGCTGCTGTAGGCTTTGCATAATATACAGGAGTGCACATGCGTGTTCGGTCCTGTCAGATGTGGCGAGTGCACTCTCATTCCCATACAGCAGAGAGGCTGTGTAGATTCAGAGGGCAGAAATTTGTAATCGCACGACCATGTAGAGACAGAAATCACATGCCGCTGTGTAAATAAGATATTACATATGGCTATTTAGCTTGTTTATTAAAAGAAGTTACAATCCAATTAACTTGACTTCAAGGGGGCGGGGAAAGCCGTTGGGAGGGCACACAACACAAACCAGCTGAGGGAGGACAATTGAACTTGTGTTCGGACCAGGCATTCGGTCCAAGTGTGAAATCACCCTCAGAAACTAACACACACACAGCTGAAGCTCATGATTGACTCATTACTTGTAATATTTATAAACCTCACATTCTCACACACTTGGCTGAGTCTTGTTCACTGTTTTTCTCTAGCATTATGAAGTATTTTTTCTGGTCTTGTCCTCCCATGTTTTGATCCTTGCCTTGTTTTCTTGTTGATTTTCTTTTGCTGCCTGTATTGACAATTCACCTGTTATTGACTACGATACTGGATTAACTTAATGCTTCTATTTGCTCCTGTCTTGACTGTTGCCTGCCTGTCTATTTAATTAACTGCGTGTGGATTCTCAACTCTATTGTCCAGCGTCCTACAGTACTGTTAAAATAGTGTTGGTGAGTGACTTTTATTTTGAAGCTTCTATAAAAGAATCAATCCTTTGTCAAACTAACTCATACACCACCAGGCGGTTACACTTTTTTCGAAGCAGACAGATTTTTGATCATTTTATTGTAACAGACATATTTAGATGTTTTTTAATTATAAACTTCAATTATTGACTTCCACTGGCAGATAAATGCATGTTATGCACGACTTACATACAACATGTTTTACTCTTACAATGCTGCATGTATGCGTCTGCTTGTCTTACGTCATGTGTCATACATCGTATACGTTAGTTGTGCATAACGTGAATTTGGCCAACGTCAGACAGTTAGTTTGAAGATGGATTTTTGTTCTTTTGGAAGCTTCAAAATAAGTCAATACACCACATCATTACCATGTTCATCTGACAGAAAAAAGTAGATCAAGGATGACTTGAGAGTGAATAAATTATGGGGTTATGTATATTTCCATAACTATTTATTTTAATATGCAATCCTGTATGCATGATTTCTTTCTGATATAAAATTGCCCCAATGCTGTAAATTTATTAGTGAAAAGATATTAGCATATTTGTTATGAATTAGCATTTGTTTTTGATTTTTTAAATTATTTTATTCATTTGATTACAGTTTTATTATCATTTTAAAGTATTTTATTGTCATTTTATTCTTTTAGTTATTTTATTGTGTGTTTTTTTCAATAGTTCTTTGTTTTGTAATTACGTTGTCTAGCATATTATTAGTTTTAGTTCACTCAATTCAATTAAATATTTACATGTACGTCAAAATTTAAGTTTACTTGTATAGCAAATGTTACATCAATTACTGTTCGGACAATTTGAAATATTTAAAATTTTTTGAATTAATAAGTTAATTAAAAGGTCATGGTACAAGTGAGAGAACAGACTCCCATATCGAATCCTACTGGCATAAATGCAGCATTATGTCAAAATTTAATAACTGATGTTTTTGAAATGCACTTTTTTTGCATTTTGTCAGATTTATTTTAATTGCAGAGACCCACTCTGTGTAAAATGAAACTGCTCTGATTTGACTAGCATGAGTTATTAAAAAACAATTATACATTATATTCTACATTATACAGTTAATTCTTACTCCTATATGTACATTTAAAGGCTACAACTCACTTATGCATCGTACATAGACTGATTTATACGTCCTGGCTACAGTATCTAGGTTGAATAGCCAGTTTATTTTTTCTTAATTCAAATAAGCCTGGTTTGCTTGTCCCACCAACAATTTCTGACAACATTTATGATCCTGCCCTACTTAAAGCACAAATTAGAATATTTATCAAAAGTGGAAGATAGCTATTTGTTTCTATATTAGGATTGCATGTTTAAAAAAAAGTAGAAGAAAAAAAAAACAGATGGACTCACCACAACGAGAACCGCCATACTGGAGTCCATCTTACCTTCTCGGTTTTCTGCAGGTCTGTGTCTCTATCAGAGTCACTGTGACATTTCATTAGTCACTATCTGCAGTTCTGTCAGTCAGCTGATTAACGCAGAGGAAATGAGAGCCTGTGAAAGCGAGAGGTGTGATTCTATATTAAAAAAAAAGGTGCGACTTCCACACTGTCAGGTCAGCCAAGAGTGCCAGTGGGCCATTAGATCTGGTGTGTTTCTGACCTCAGTGCAGATTTCAGATCTGATGGGAAAAGGAGCATAGCAGTTTATGCTGTGAAGAGCACAATGAATCCGCAAGGGCACATGCCAGTGTGATATTTGTGCAGATCTGATGCAGTTTGGGAACTCGTTCTGACACAGAAGATAAACAGTCATCTCATTTTAAGGTGGTTGATGACCAGAGACCAATATTTTGTATGACATATCTGGGACAACAACTGTCTATCAGTCAATCAACATTTGTAATGTCATCACATTTTAAAGCTTAAATCACCGCCTAAAGAAGTAGAAAGGTGAGACCACATTTATGTTTTTAAAATGTTCTTATTTAATAATTTACCAGCCCAGGGACATCGAAAATACATGCCTCAGCCTACAAATTGGAAAACAAGTTGCTCCGGATACATTTTGTTGCACGTTCCAGATGACAAATCTGTTGCCGTCTAAATTTTCTGAATCTGAAATACATTACTTAAAGTTGATGTGAAATCAACTTTCACGATGTTTATTTTGTTAGAGTACTATGTTCTTGTTTAGGTGAATAATTCATTTTTGCATTCATTTTGAATAATTCAGTTTTGGTAATATTTTGCTTCCACATATAAAATGAAATAGATTATTTACAGTTCAAACATCATAAAATACAATATTTATTTTGCAAGAGTACATTGTTATTGTTTAGATGAACAATTAATTAGTTAATCCACTGAAATTGAATCAAAATCTGACCGTTATCTTCTACATTTAAAGTGGCGGTCCTCTGTTGATGTCAGTTTGATGACTTCAGTCACACTATTTTTAATTACGACCTTTTTACCATTACATTGCTATGAGGGAATGATGCGCAAAAAGAAAGCCCCACCCCCTACTCAATATTCAATTTCAGCTGCGAGTACATCATCATAATGAAATAAAAGTCTTAACTTTCCGGTTCATGTACCTTAAGGTACATTTTGTAAAGCATATTAGAAACACATCTTTTTTGTACCCGTTCATGAGAAGGCGGGGCTTGTCACAGATCACCAAGTGAACCACTGACTTAAACTCCTCCCTAAACACAACCAATTGTGTTTTTAAAAACAAACATAAGAGAAAAGTGCAACCCGGCCATGTAGATTTACCTTGATTTTGCATTGCTTTTGTGGAACTGTGCTTCATCAGAGAGCTTCACACCATACAAAGTGAGCTGCCGAGCAAACCGGTTACAGCAGCAAAGTTGTCCATATGGAGATAGAAATGTGAGGCAAACATATTAGATTGCAAACCACAGACGCTGTTAAGTTGTTTAGTGGTATTTATTTGATGTTGTGCAAAGAACTGCACAAAAATAACAATTCTTTATTCATCAATAATATGTCTCTGTAAATATTCCTTCATTTATCATTTGCTTTTCGGCTTAATCCCTTTATTAATCTGAGGTCACCACAGTGGAATGAACCGCCAACTTATCCAGCATATGTTTTACGCATCTAATGCTCTTCCAGCTGCAACCTATCACTGGGAAACATCCATACACACTCATTCACACACACTCATACATACACACACACACACTACAGACAATTTAGCCTACCCAATTGATCTATAGCGCATTTGGACTAGTGGGGGAAACCAGAGCACCCGGAGGAAACCCACGGGAACACGGGGAGAACATGCAAACTTCACATAGAAATGCCAACTGACCCAACCGAGGCTCGAACCAGTGAGATTCCTGCTGTGAGGTGAGAGTGCTAGCCACTGCGCCGTCGTGCAGCCCCTGAAAATATTATTAGTGTGAAAAGGAACAAGTTATTGGTGTCATACTGCACAATAGCATTCATTTTACCTAGAAAATGCAGTCAAACGTAGGTCTGCTTCTACAGTATGGCTTTTTTATAGTTAATATAATAAAATGCCTTTTTGCTTTATAGCATTTTTACACACCAGAAGTAAAGTAACTTTACTGAAGAGGTACAAAACACATCATCTAAACTAAAACACCAATAGCACAAGAAAAGCCTTTCTTCAAGAAACCAGCGTTTGACCACCAAAAATTTGGCTTGCAGCTATACTTGGTAATTGATTTCACTCAGTCGTCTCTGTTCAATCCGTTTCATTTTCTCAGTTTCACCTTACAAGACTTCTACAAGAGAAAATCTCATTACTGTAATTATTTGCTGGCAGCCAAATGGAAATTGAACATATTTGTTTTTCTATATTGTTATTATTATATCCTGACTAATTGTGTCCTGCCTTCGGCATAATCAGTTAATTGTTTCCCTCAATTATGTCAGCCGAGAAAGGCTGCAATGTGTTTTAGTCTAACAGCTTTTTAAAATTACTTTTTCTATGTTATACTAGTGATTCTTTAATATTTTCCCAATGCTTCCGTTTAAGAAAAAAAGAAAGATGTTTTGAACATAATTCTGTTTTATTCAGTAGAAAGGCATGCCTAGTTTGTCGGGAAACCAAACTACAGATGGAAACGAACAAAAACATCTTGTTCTTGGCTTTCAGACAGGCGGTAGTCCAGTCAATTATTTAGTCTGATTTAAGATTAAGTTAGGAATCTACACAAGGCAATCATCGACTAATTAGCAGGTCAGCCTTTTTTGTCAGATATTAAAATATACCAACAGTCTACGATGTAGAAATTTAGATTAATTGAAGAAAACATCTACAGTAACAAAAAAAGAAAGAGGTTTCTAAGATGCATCTAAGAGAAAGGATGATTAGACATACATACATGAATATGACATTTAAACTAACTATTGGTAAAGCTTATGTCTTATTTGGATGAAAATCATCTTGTGTTTTTTGTCTTTTCCTACCTTGAATATTATAGTGCTACATTGCCTGTTCAAATTTTCTCTTTCACACACACATCAGACTTTGTCTTGGAATACCATCCATTAATTATTGATGTGGCCTGTCCGAACCTTTAATATTTTAAAGCTTCTGCATGAACAAGGCTTAACTTGATGACTGAAGTATACATAGCCAAGTATACTGTCTGTCTGTGAGAGACTTCAATGTTACAGTATGTAACATCTAAATAGGTAACACATCTTTTTACATTCAATTAACTGATACTTCAAATTAAAAACATTGACTATAGTCTATCTTTTAAATAATAAACTAAAATAAAGGTGACACAGTCGCTCAATGGTTAACAAAGTCATCTCACAGCAAGAAGGTTGCAGGTTCAAGCCCCAGCTTGGTCAGTTGGCGTTTCTGTGTGGAATTTGCATTTTCTTTCCATGAGTTTCCTCTGGGGGGTCCGGTTGTGACTGTGTGTGTGTATGTGAGAGTGTATGGATGTTTCCCAGTACTGGGTTGCAGCTGGAAGGGCATCCGCTGTGTAAATCCGGTTCTGGATAAGTTGGCAGTTTATTTACCATTAGAGTAGTATTATTTCAGATAGTAATGCGTTTAAACAGTAATATGAAACTAATTTGAACCCACTATAAATGTAGCTCAAATGTTAACTTTTGAATTTCAATTTATTTTTATTCTATTCTGGTATAAGTCAACTTGTATTCATGCATTCTGTTCCATGTCAAATTTAGTTCCATTAACTTCTGTTTTCAACCCTGGCCTATCTCAATTGCTTTAATTTAAACATTGTTAAATCGCACCTGTGCCTACAGGAAAGATGGCAGTCTAGGTGAGCATCTGGCCACAAAACATTCATTCTCATGACATGTCATTATCCACTGTCACTAAATCCGTCTGGAAACAGGGTTAAACACAAGAACAAGTTAACTGTCAAGGGAACCATGTCAAGTTAACCACATAATCAATCATCAAAATCTAGTCTTCAGTTTTTATTTATCAAAGTTGTCTATTTCTTTCTTTTTTTTAAATAAATAAATCAATTAGCATATTTTTCAGTATGTGAATTCCATTTTGATGAAGAAGCCTCCATTCAAAGACCTCGAGCTCTGATATAATGAAATATTCCAAACATGTAATGTTGGTCCCAGAGCAAAAAAAATAAATAAATAAAATTATGCTAATCAGATGAAGTGTGAAACAAACAAATCAATAGTCATTTACAAGTAAACCTGAGTTGCAGGGTCCTGCGAGAGGAAAAGAAGCAGGGGTGATTATACAATTACAAGCTTTATTCTAAGAGCTTATCGCACTGGAGAAACGAAATACTTTATTCAACATCTTTGCTTTATTAATTTCTCGACCTCAGGTCAGGCCTCAGCAGTAACTGTGTTATCATCTCGACTGTCAATTATTAAATCCCAGTATAGTTGAGCAAATTGAATGATTTGGCCTGACTTTTGCTGAAACATTATTATATCTGTATGCCGAGGAATGTCTAACAAATCCAAAAAGCACTTTCATTCTGTTTTATAACTAAAATGGAGGAATTTGGCATTACACCTGTAGATTACATCAATGTTATTCAGAAACAGAACCTAAGGAGTAATATTTACAGTGCAGGAAAATCAAAAGTAACAAAAGTTAAAAAATTGGAGAAGCTTTCCGCTCTCCTGACAGACTGAGTGGTTGGGATTAATGCTGGATGAGATCCTTATCCTCTCAAACAGCTTTCCCTGATTTAAGTCAACCAGGATCCCTTTTTAAAATGCACGAGTGGTGTTTGGGTGTAAATGTCTTTGTGGTAAATCCTGAATACATTTTTTGTTTACAAACTGCAAATCACTCTCAGGCTTTTTAAATAATTAAAACAGGCCTTTTAAAAATGAATCGCCCAAGAGAGCAGTATGCAAAGGAAGCATATTTCCGTGGTGCTTCTAATAGATTTTGCTTGCCGGTGATGGAAAAGAGGTGTCAGCAGTGTAATCAGATCCTTTGTGTTTTCAAAACAAATAAATTGGGTATAATTAAATTAATTAATGACAAAAACTAAAAGATATAATTGAGGGATTTCTCAAGGGGATCATATTTTAAGAAGTTCTGGGCCATATTTACCCCCCAAAATCTACCTCAGTTAGTAAAAAAACTTTAATTTTCCCACAAAATACAAAAGGGGAATGTTACACAATGCATAAAGCAGGGAAAATAAGTATTGAACGTCATGTTTTTTCCTGGGAGTAATACGTCTAATGGACAACAATGCAAACAAAAATAAAATAAAAAATCTGAAAGAACTATTGAAATGTATTTAATACTTGATATAAAAGGCTTTTTTTGGTGACGGCAACTTAAAGACGCCTCTCATATAGAAAATTTAGTGACATGAATTACTTGGGTCGCATTTGAGAGTTTTCTTGGCTGTGTTTTTGATCAAAGTTTTGCTGAAATGTCCACCCTAGTTTCACCTTCATTATCCTGGTAATGTAGATGTTGGATTGAAGCAGCTAATATTAATTTACAATGAGGAAGGGCAGAGGGTTGCTGAATAACTACTGAGAGATTTTAGCTGTTGTCTGGGCTTTCACTACCTTTCTGCACCTTCCTTTCTTCACGTGTTCAATCATTTTTCCCTGCGTCATTTCATTTTTATACATTTACAGTGGGTGACAGTTCAAAATTACCATTACTGCCGCATCGAGACTAAGGGATTAAGAAAATGTGTTTAGCTGTAATAGCAGTTTGTGACAATGCCTGCAGGGGACCTAGAACATCTCTGCATCCACTCACTGTAAAACCCCAAAAAGTTAAGGTAACTCAAATCATTTGAGGAAACCGATTGCAACAAACCATTTAAGTTCAAAAACTAATCCTAATGAGTACTGTGAACTTAATCCATTTCATTAAACGAAGCAATCTGAGCACAGTAAAACCCAATAAATGAAGAGAACTCAAAACAATTGAGTACTGTAAAACCCAATAAGTTATGGCAACTTAAACCGTTTGAGAAAACCGATTGCTACAAACTATTTGAGTTAAACTAATCTATATGAGTACTGTGAACTTACTCCATTTAAGTTGAAGTAATGAGGTATTTAATTAACACATTACCTTCAACACTGAGTACAAAACTCTTTTCAAAAGAGTACACTGTAAAAAATAAATCCGTACAATTTACAGTAAAAACCGGCAGCTGTGGTTGCCATTACTTTACCATAAAAAATACAGTACAAACAATAAAAGTAATTTAAAATTGTTACGGTAAACTACCGGATTTTATTAATTTATAGTGGTAATATATCTGTATTTTGAATTACCAACATCTACACATCTTTTGTTACACAGTTAGACACGTTAGCCCACGCATATGCAGGTGGTGATAAGGAAGTTACATAATGAACCAAGGCTCATCACAATCAACTTTTCCCACAAGCAGAAAAGTGTATCAATATATAGAAGGTGCTCAGTGTCATTCATACAGCTACTAAACACCAGTATGGTAACACACATAAAATTAAAGTCATGAAATAAACATTGTTTATCAACATTAGATGTAACATAAATCTCTAATGTACATAACTGATGGGGAAATAACTAAAAAGATCCATAGTAATGTCAACAAAAAGCATAAAAAATAAATGTGCCATACAGGGAATTCTGGGAAAGTCAATTTACGGTTATTCGCCGTATATATTAAAGACACATACCGTTAACCAGGTTACGGATTTGTACTGTAGCATTTTAACAGTTGTTTCCCATTGAAATCATGGCCATTTTTACAGTGTAGAATTAACTTTCAGTAAATTTTGAGTTAGCTACACTCATTTCATTTCATCAAGTTGACTGTTGGGTTTTACAGTGTTTGAATAATCCTGAAGGACCTTGAACCAGTGATTTTTAATCCATTACAAGATTGTGTGACACTCTTTTACAATGAAATGTTGAAATATGGATCATAACATTGTCATTTCATTGTTTTTTTTTTGTTTTTTTGAAAGAATGTGAAATGAAAAAGAATCAGGCAAAAGAAAGAACAAAAAAAAACGTCACAGAGGCTTTGCCGTGCCCTTATCTGACCATCACGTCTATGAAGACAAATGAAATGTGAGGGTTAAACTGGGCAACTGGTGACAGGAGTGGGAGTAACACCTGAGGGACTCGGTTCAGGCCTTCCACAGTGCACTTCCCAGTCATCTTCCATTTCGGAACTGCAATATTCATGAATGAACGTAGTGAGCAGATGAGCTGTGACAGGTTAAAAGACTGCGGAGATGTTTGGGGACCTGGCTGTGTTTCTATCCGCACGATTGTCACACACATCTCTTGACAACTGCCTCTCATTCACATCCATCTGTAGACAGTCTCTCGAATTCATTATCATATCTATTTCCGTAAGTAGATCGCAGAGAATATTCAGACTCTTGCTTCCTTTGGGGCAGCAACAGAAGTTTCTGTCGTTTGGCTTTTTGTTGTTTGCTCTTCTGACCTCTGAATCAAAATGGAAAGCATCATGGGAGC
Source organism: Danio aesculapii (assembly GCF_903798145.1). NCBI lineage: Eukaryota > Metazoa > Chordata > Actinopteri > Cypriniformes > Danionidae > Danio > Danio aesculapii. The sequence goes on from NC_079446.1 coordinate 23,122,091, forward strand.
CCAGAACATCACAACAACCTCAATAAACACTACGTGTCGGGGTTAATTAAAAATCTTTTTCATAAACGCACAATAAATGACTAATATAAATTAACAATAAAAAACAACAACATAGTTTTTCATAGATGTTTGGCGTTCATGATATGCATGTATGTGGGGGAAAAATTAATTATTAAAGAATAAAAGAATTAAAGAATTATTAAAACTATTTTCAACCCAGGCTCATTCTGAAAACGTATCAATATATACATTTTTATAGAGCACCAAATTCATCCCAGGAGGTACGATTTTTGGCAGTCTTTGTTTTTGCGAATCCACCAGAGGCCGCAGTATACACTTTTTGAGATCTCAAATTTGCAAGTGTCATTTGCGCCTGCTGTTCTCACTTAAATCCACCAGAGGCCGCTGTCAACTGACTGACTGACTGAATGACTGAATGACTGACTGACCAATCGACTGACCCACCCTCCTCCTTCCCTAAACCCAACCAACAATGTTTTCAAAAACACCGATTGACCCATCCACCCACTTTGCTAAACCCAACCTACAGTTTTAAAAAGCAATCCAGAAAAAGAAAAGCTCTCGCCTGATTTTTACCATGTTATCAGATAGATTTTACCACAGTCTCACCATGCTATTTACTTGTTTATTTAGTTTTTTGGCTTCTGTTTTCATATTACTCGCTTTCTGGGATCGTTCTTCGGCAGACTCGAACTCTATTGTCATGGTCAACTCCTCTCTGCGTCTCAAGTCCACAGAAATACATGGCGAGCTACTGGACAAACTGGTAACAGCGGGAAAGCCGTCCATGTGGAGGTAAGCGGTCAGCTGGTAAGCGCGAAAAGGAACGGCATCATACCACCCCGTAGCGTTTGTTTTAAAGACGAAATGCAGCCATACATACTTCTGGCTACATGAACTGCGATCTGCAGAAATGTAGATAGGGCTACATTTTCAGAATGAGCCTGTGTGAGACTATTTTTGTTTCCCCAAACAACCTTTCAGCCAGCAGTTCCTAAAAGAACCATTTAATTCTTAAAGTGTTGAATATTTAAATGATCTAAAAATTCCATTTTCACTTTAAAATGCAGTATGTACAATTGACAATTAAACTTGTAGGGTTAAACCTGGTATTGCAGTCAAAATTCTGAACACTGGAGAGGGTTTTTCGTCAAGGAGGTACTGGATGAAAAAACCCCTCTCCAACATTTTGACGTTGGACTGCATTACCAAGTTGAACCCTACAAGTTTAATTGTCAATTCTACATATCTAGAATTGACAATCACATGCCTGATGATCAAGCCTTACACTGTAAGCTGGTCAGCCAATGTTTACACTTGTAATAATTAGATTATTTGTCAAAGTTTATAAAATTCACCTAATGTGGATTTTTATAACTGAATGAAACATTTTTGGCCATGCTCACATATATTAAGGCAACCTTCATGACTGAAATGTAATACACTGTTTTCACATATATTAGCGTGTTTCTTAAATATTTGCAAAAATATTAAAGTGTTTTTATGGTGTATTATAGTCAAAAACTTACATACAGCACCTTTAAAAAACCATTTGTGAAATAAAAGGCTCCACGAAAGGTACTTCACGGAACTTTAGTCTTTTATTGGAACCTTTTAACCCTCTTGTCTTTGTAGTAAATTATGTTAGAATGTTCATAAACTCTATAAACGCACACAATCCATTTGGAGCTGCACATTAGGGTTAATTCAAAATCTTCATAAACGCACAATAAATGACTGAAATAGATTAAGAATCAACAGAAATAAAGGCTGGTTTTGGTAGACGTTGTGTGCTTATCATATGCTGAAACAGTCTGACCTATGAGTGTGTGTGGGAGAAAACATCCCACATGCAGATGGCGATATGTGGCACGTGGTGGCAGGAAGGTTACTGATGCTGCTTTATAAATGGATGCAAATGAAACAAAAGTGACTTGTAGGTAACAGCAAAACTCTTTTAATTCATTTATGAACATAGCTATCTGTCTAATGAACACGGTCATGAAAGAACAATAAAAGTTCAGGCAACCCTGTGATCTCTCTGATTTTAAAGGTGCAGTAGGTGATCTGCCAAAATGCTATCCATTGGCATAATTTCTCTGAAGACACAGTCCCTCCCCAGCCGTCCAAAGCCACACTTCCTGAAATCACGAACAAACACCTTAACGATGACAGTAGACAACCCACTAGATCATGTCATTCACCAGGTAGAAAACTTTACAGTTTTTATAATACTACATTTCCGAATGATATCTAGGATGTTTTTAGTTGTGTAATTAGCAAGCAAAACATAATGTGCAATATTTCATGCATGCAAGGATCGCTGGTCTCACTCTCTCATGCACTTTATCCTAAAGCCACTACTGTATGCTTAGGGGTTGGCTGGCAGGGTGCAAGAATTACACTTATTACTAAGCCATACTTACATGTTATTTCAGAATGAATTTTCAAAGTAGTATGGTAAACAATATAGGGAGGTTGTTATGAAAAATGAACTTCGCACAAATGGCGGATCTTTGTGAACGGGGTGCACAGATGAACAAATCTACATTTGCTGACAGTTTGAGCTACTTATCAGAATTATAGGAATTGTCGGCCTGACATATTTTATTTGGATGAACATTTTTCTTATGTCTTTCTTATGTCTTACCCACAATATAAAAATCCATTTAAATACATTTAGATCATTAACTTTAATCATTGGACCACTATCTCTTTTTTGGGGGTAAAGTGATGAAGATCAATAAGGACAGATATCACATAAACCAGAATAATTAGTTACTGAATTATTAATTGCTGAAATTACAAATAATACCAAAAATATATATTTTTTCGTTTATAGAAGTTTAACTTTAATTAGGCGTTAACGCTTAAGTATACGTTAACGCTTAAAACTGCATAATCTTCTCTACATTTCGGCCTCCCGTCCACACTGAGGTGTATTCAGGAAATGCAAACGTATCTTCTTGAAAAAGCTGTCCGTTTTCGCATTGCAGTGTTGATTGTGAAAACTGAGGCTTTTGAAGATTTTTGTTTTCAGTCGTTTCAGTATGTATGTGTAATGTCAAGGGATGCTGACAACAGTGGTGTGGATCCAAATGCAGGGTTTATTAGCAGGATGGTCAAGCAAGCAATGCTCAACACAGGGGCAAACAGATGTATACAGGGAATTCAGACATATGGTCAAAACACAGGCGAATATTCAGTACAGGCAGGCAGGAGGCATGAAACATAAACAAACAAAACAACAAAGCAAAGGCCTAATACAAAAAGTCAAATCCAGGAAAATGCATCTTAATGTTAACCAACAGTATAACAAGACTGAGAAAAGAGGTGTGCATGTGCTGTGTATACAGTCCATGTAATTAGTTCATGAGTAGCTTCCTGAGTGTGTGAAATCAACGCAATGAGGAACAGGTGCATGTGAGCGGTGCATGACTGGAACTTGTAGTCTATATACTGGTGGATTTGTAGTTTTTTAGTGAACTGTGTGTTTACCAGTGATCTGCAGCCTCTAGATCACTTGTGATCATAACAGAATGAGCTTTTGTTTCAGAAAGAATTTTTAAAATTATGTGGACATGGAGCATTTTAAGATGAAAATGTCGTTTTCAAATTTATCCAGATTAGTGTAGATGTAGCCTTAGTCTAAAGTGGGTCATCAATACAAACAAACAAACAAACAAACAAACAAACAAACAAGAAAAAACACAGTATTGTTTTAGGTGCCAGGTAATTTTAGCTCAGGGTCTCTGAGTGTCTATGGAGTCTCACTGCTTGGGGCCCCTGAACATCAGCTCCCCTGCTCTGCTATATGGATATTGCAAACTATTCTGAGTTGTCTGACAGTTAGTTAGGACAGGGTACATGTCAGCTTTTCATTCACCGGTGAGAAATCGGGTTTTCCAGCAGACTGCAATCCTTTAGAGGAGTGTCCCGTCTGTATGGAGGAAGCTGTTTTGTTGACAGCGATCATGCGCGTCACTTTTATTGAGCTGTAATCTTGAGTGGCAGGCGACTCTGTCATTCCAAACCTCAGGGCCCGGGCTCACAGCATTTCCCCTGTGTGATAATACTGCAAAACAGGGCTTACTGTCATCAATGTAAAGAGAGCGAATGGGGAGGGGAGATAACCAGCATTTGTTTGTTTTCTTGACACCGTATGATCTTCTGAAGACATGAGTAATCTAAATTTAGTGTCACATATGTCAGATCTCACAGGCGTGTGCAGGAAATCACACTTCATGCACAATCGTATGAAGCTTCAGGTAGCAGGGGGGAAAAATATATATATTTATATTAGTTTTTCTCATCCTCAAAATGAAGGTATGTCAGAACAAACAGAATCAAATAATGCTTTAATGTCTTTCTATTTCAATCATTTTCCTGCTTTCTTTGACCCCATTTTATTTTGTGTATCTCTGCCATTTTGTTCCAAGCTCCCCATCAGCGCCGAACACACACCATGCTCTCTGGCTCGCAGAAAGCTCAGTCGATCCCATCATCATGTGTGCGGTGTGTGTTTTACCCCAATTTCAAAATACATTTATTCATAACAGCCTGTTTTGCATAGAGCCATGAGAAATGATTGAAAATGAGTCTGTTTACTGTGCTGCTCTGAGGTGAAGATTATGGAAATGTTTAGCGTTGTATCCTAGGAATATGTAATAAAATCGGAGGCCGCCTCGAAGTCCCTGCCTAGGAAATGCTTTTCTGAAGTGCTGAGCTCTTGAAAATTATCTATATTTCCTCTGTTTAGGGCCAGAACCCCCTGGCTAATCCATGCATGCGTGTGTGAGAGAACGACTGACATGATTAAATACCAAACTTCAATTATTAAGGGGAAAAAAGAGACACAGACACTACTAAACTGGTTCAAGGCAATGATGTATAACAGCATGGGTTGGTTTCTAGCAGTCATAATCCAGCAAGCTTGGCCAATAAAGAAAATATGAAAGTACTACAATTTCACTGTAAGATGTGGAGGTTTGCGGTAACCTGCAGGGCTGGGAAGATGTTATGTATCTAAAGTAGAAAACTGAAGTAACTATTTTGTATATATGTGGTAATCAAGTTATATAAAGTTGAATTTAATGCCATTTCTTCATTTAATATTTAAGTAAACATGGGGATTTTAACCAATAAGGCAAATTATTCTCTGTAAAAATAAAAAACAGCATGCCGCATTTTCCTTCAGAAACTTATTCAGAACACATAAATAGATGACACAGAATGCATTTCTCTTATGGGAATACAAAAGGTGCATCCCAAATCGCATACTTATGCACTTTTCTATGCCATTTTGTTGTATGAATAGTGTAAGATGTGCATTGTTGATGTCTAATAATGATGTGAAATGACGTTGATATTTGGTTGATTTTACGCTGTGTTGAAAATCCAACGTCGAGCCAACATCCAACAAGTCATATTGACGTCAAATACTGACATTTATTCTTCAGGTATGACAAGAAAAATCCAACATCTGATAGACATCATAGAGGTAACCTCCACACAACGTCAAGCTGTAACATTATTAGACGTTGATATTAGGTTAGAAGTTGGACATTGACGTCGGCCTGATGTTGAGTTTTGACGTCAACTCTATTTTCATTTCCAAACAAAATGCAACGTCCACACAACATTAGGGTACAACATCAATCTGATGTCATGTTGATGTCTTGTGTCTGCTGAGTGTTTAAGGCCATTTCGGTCATCATACAGTAAACATCCGTTATCTTCTCATCAGTGACATGCATCTAAACAGTCTCTGGGTTAATGTGTAAAGATTTTGGACATCATCTCAGACACTTTTAATGCTTACAAACAGTTTGCTGCAAATATGAATGTCTTCATGTAATTCATTACCTTCCATGTGTGATTTGATTGGACAGGAATCACAGGTCTGATTTTTCTAATTCCCATAGACAAGAAAAAAAAAAGTAGTGACTGCAGGTTGAAGGAATGTAGAGGAGTAAAAGTACAAATACTGCACTAAAATGTACTCCAGGGAAAGTAAAAGTACACATTTTAAACTATTTAGTAAATTATAATCCCTGAGAAAAACTACTCAATTACAGTAATTTGAGTATTTGTAATTTGTTACTTAACACCACTGTATATAGCTTAAACATTTCAAAGTGTTCCAAATTGTTTAGACCAAAGTGCTAAACCTGAGTAATCTAAACTTGTATTTTGTAATCTGTAGTGAACTATATTTTAAAAGTAATCCTCCCAGCCATGGCTATCTACTGATTAATAAATACAGTATATTGAGATGAAGAAAGGTTTTTTTTAGCAAACTTGAACAGTTTACCCCAGTTAAACTCGCATTGTGTTTAATTAGCTGAAATATTTCTGATGCTCTGAACCTTACACTGAGATCAAAGAATATATTGCTTCGTCTTTGATATACCATTATGCACAACTTTTCTGCATAAATGTACTAATTTCTATCTTAACCTCTAACTTTGATCGCTAATGGAGAAATCCTGTTTCTAAAGAAATGTATTTTATGCAACAAATGATATTATGGTGGATTCCTGCATCGCTCGAGTTTTCCTTTGATCAGTACGGCTTGATTTTCTGATGCTAGTCAAAGCACATAAAACAGATCGTGGTATATGATGGCATATGAGGTCAACCTCTTGTATAGATTAAAAGATTCACATCATACTTTTAGCCTTTTCTTCTCCCTGAGGTCCACTTAATACCTATTTCATGTTCTTATTGTATGTGACTGGCAGTACATGACCATGTCTTTGAACCTCAGAATCAAACAGGCAGTTTTTGTTTCGATCCAAATGTCCTGCATTTATTATAGTCATTATTTGTAAAAAAAAAAAAAAAAAGAATTCATGTATAATATGTAAAAGTTTTAATACAATATAAATATATACTAAATGTAATGTATATAAAATGTAATAAAATATTTATTAACAGAAACATGCCAACATTTAAATTGAAAATTTAATTAAATATTAATCTTTAATTTTTTTAAATTAATGAAATTAAAAAAGTTTTTGAAAAGAAAAAAGAAATGAATTATTTGATTTATTTTGTTTTATATAGGTTTAATATATTATTATCAAAATTAAGGATTTTAAAAATGGTATCTTTTACAAATAAAATGAACAAATACATTAATTATCAAAACTAAATTGAGTAAAAACAGACAGGGTATTAAATCCCTTGCAAAGTTTTATAGCTTAATAAAGACTATGCAGTTTTTAGAACTTTTAATGCATTTCACCCGGGTCAAAATGGACCTGACTGTGTTAAAAGTGTTAAGAAATCTCTATTCAACATTATAGAGGCAAATCTAAAATGTAAGAATTGTCAATGTATGTTTAAGAGGTAACTCATTTGGGCTGCAATGCATTTATAATATGGAAATGATACATGATTTGAACCTTCAAATGTAATTTTAAAACTGTTCCATTTCATTTTTCCTCAGTTTAATTCATTTGTATAGCACCTGCCACAATAAATATGCCAAAGCAGCTTTACGAGGAGCAGAAATCTACTGCAGGAATACTGCTTCTACATTTCATCCACAAGAATGAAAATTTCACCTTGATTTCTGCCACACACAAACATTTCAATCAGAAAAAAAACAACTTTTCTCATAAACACGATAGCCTTCTGCTACAGTGTGAAACACGTACACTATTCTGAGCTTCAGGTGTAATATTAACAGTATTACGGTACGTTTAAATTTTCACACATCAATTATACAGGGTTTCTGAAGGTTTCACTAAGTTAACCTGTTAGCCTGCACTCACTTTTGGGGATTTACACCTACCTAACTTTAAATATTAACAGTTCTCCATCAGTCAAACTAGGAAGTAACTGACAGACGGCATATGCAGCACATCAAAATACTAGACTGCTTTGTTTAGATTTTAGTAACTATAAGTTTGACTTATTATTCAGTTCGTGGTCTGAATTTTATCTGTAACACTGTAAGCTAAGACATTGACCTGCTTTTTACTACAAAGACGTCGTTTTCACATGAAAGTAACATGGTAAACAATGTAAACAACAGGTCTCTGGCAGAAACGGTGACATAAACAAACGAATAACCATCCATAATTCAACACTATTGTGTCGGTGGACTAAATGTGTTTGATAGGGCGTTTTTCTGTGGACTCTTACCTTTTAAAATAAACTGTGATGTACAGCAATGAATGCATGTCTGTCTTGTTATTACAATGATATTCGCGTATCTGTACAACTTACACAAATATAGCAAGTACATTCTTTAAAAGCCTCCAATTGAAAAACAACTACCTGTAATTGCTGCTTGAGGGTTGTAGCTTTAGACTGATGTATAGTTTGTCAATATTACTCATGTTCTTTTTTTTATGTAATCTTTTTATAAACACTAAAATGTGTAAAAACAGCGCCATAGTGCGTCCGCATCCTGGTGCTGGCTAAGACTTTAAGATATTTTTAAGACCATTAAAAATCTCATTTTAATCTCATACAGGACAAAACTCTAAGGAGTTTTTCAAATGGCCCAAATATAAATCTTTATATTGCCCTACTAAAAAAATATTATAATTTAATACATTTTAATATATGATAATTTAATAATATTTAAATATTTTAAATATTACTTAGCAAAATATTGTTAATATTGTGTCAAAACAAGCATGCTCTAGTTGTAAACATACACTTTTATCAACATAAATGTACTGAAAAAAAATGGACAAATGTTTTAAAAGTTTGGAAAACTAAAATAAACTAAATGTATGCACAACAGTCTGTCCAGGTCAGTGTCCTCATGTGTCATCAGCAATAAATACATGTGGAACTTTTGAACAAATATTATTGTGAGTAAAATAATTCAACAATTACGGTTAATATAGTTAAAAAGTACATTTTTAAATAAAAAGTTAAAAGTTTAATTGAGATGGATTGTTGGTGATTGTATCGGTTAATGGCCAGATTGGGTAGCTATACATGAACAAAGGAAAAGTAAGTAAGACGTGATTAAAGTAAGTAAGACTTAAACACAATATTTCAGTAAATTTAAGACTTTTTAAGGCCTAAAATTCTGTTTTTGAGATGTAAGACATTTTAAGACTTTTTAAGACCCCGCGTACACCCTGTTATACCACCTGCCACAACAAGTCTTCCAAAAAACTCCACAAAGGACAAACATTTGCGAACATATTGCAACCGACATTTTATCCAAATGAATGTCAGTTTTAAAGTATTTGTGGCACAGAACATCAACTTCAGTGTCAAGTAAACATTGAGCATTCAACATTTCTGTATTTGTTTGATTACCTTTCATAAACAAAAACAACTATTCTCATAAACATGCGCTGCACTGTTAGCCTTCTGCTAGCATCAAGGTTTCCAGCCGGCTTGAAAGTTGCTATTGATTTTGGCCAACAATAGCCCATTTACTGAAACTCTGTGACACCGTCTGTATTTGTGAGCGGAGAGTGATTGCGTTTTAGATAAACACTGTAAGTGACTGTAGCGCAGGTACTTGTGCCATAACAGAGGTGCTGGAGTTCACGCCTTGGAACATTGCAGATTGGTATCTCCACTGCGAATTTAAGTGGAAATAGGCTCTCAAGAGACCCAACGAAAACAAGTGCACAAAAGCAAAAGCGTCAGTGAGAGCCAAAAGCATCATGAGTGAAAATGGCCTTTGCCACTGATGCAAGATAATAGACAAACATGGGTTGGGATCAAATGAAGCCAAACATCTACAGAGCCTTATAAACAATGACAGCACTGGATTATGCTTTTTTTCTGAAACATTTAGAAATAATTATGATGGTAAATGCTTTAAAAGTACTCTGAAAAAAAGTCTACATCCATATATCAAACTTTGCGACAATTCCATTAGGGAAGTTATATTACTTTATAGACCAAGGCCAAATAATTATTGCTAGTTAACTTTTTTTAACAAGAATGAGTCAGAATACAGTCTGTGCTGTTTTTGTACAGGTTTTTAAAAAGCAACAGAAACAGACTGTCATTTAAAGGGATAGTTCTCTCAAAAATGACAATTTTGTGAAAATATACAACTCACTCTCGAGTAATTCTAAACTTTTGTTGAAATTCTTTCTTCTGTTGCGCACAAAACAAGATATTCTGAAGAATGTTGGGAGGAAAATCCTAAATACAACAAAAAATATTATGGAAGACAACAACATTAAAACCATTTTTCAGCATACCTTCCTTTGTGTTCAACAGAATAAAGAAACCTGAAATGGTTTGAAATCAGTGTAATGTAATGTGTATTTATATAGCGAATTTATCATGTATGGCCATATGCCCAAAGCGCAATACAATCAAGAGGGGGGTCTCTCCACACCACCACCAGTGTGCAGCATCCACTTGGATGATGCAACGGCAGCCACAGAACAACGGTCACCCCACACCAATTACTGGTGGAGTGAAGAGACAGTGATAGAGCCAATTTGGATGATTTGGAGGCCAACATGGGTAAGGGCCGATCGAGAAAATTTGTCCAGGACACAGGGTTACACCCATGGGATTTTTAATGACTTCAGAGAGTCAGCACCTTGGATTAACATCTCGCCTGAAAGACGGTGCTCACTGACAGTATAGTGTCCCCTTCACTATACTGGAGCATTAGGACTTACACAGACCCCAGGTTGAGCACCCCCTGCTGGCCTCACTTACACTACTTCCAACAGCAACCTAGTTTTTTCAGGTGGTCTACCATTTTCAGGTAATCACCAGACTCAGCCCTGCTTAATATGTCTGGGGCTAGTGGACAAGGAGTAAATGACGGAAACATTTTTTTTTTTTGTCAACTATCCCTTTAAGTCATCTCTAATAATAACTTTCTCTGCTATAAAATGATCTCACATCTCATGTTTAATCTTTCAAAAGTTACTTTTGTAGAAATACAACAAATTTATATAGTAATTTACAATTGAATCTAGGACAAAAACAAGACATCCCATTTGGGTGTCTTCATGTAATTACAGGTGCAGTAAGTGATCTGCCTAAATGCTAACCGGTTAGCACAATATATCTGAAACACAATCCCTCCCCTGGCATCCAAAGCCACCTCCTTATATCATGAACGTGCATCTTAAAAATGACAGAGACCCACTAGATTGTGTCATTCACCAGTTGGAAATGTTTATAGTACTTTATAATGCTACGACTCTGAACGAAAAACTGTATTATGTCTAGCACGTTTTCGATTGTGTAGTTAGCAATCAAAACTAGCCATAATGTGCAATATTTCATGCATGCAAGGATCTCACGCAAAAGTCTTACTCTCTCATGCGCTTTGTCCTAAAGTGACTACTGTATGCTTATTGCTAAGCCATACTTACATGCTATTTCAGAACAAATATATTCAGAGTAACATGGTAAAAAAATATAGGGAACACATTACAGGTTATCACTGTTCAAAAATGAACCAATGTGAATATAAAAACTTCACTTTAGTAAAGCAGTCTAGGCAGAAAAGTCTAGGCAGAAAAGACAGAAAAGCTATTTACTTATGTTTTGTTGTTCAACTAAATACAAATCTACATGATCGATGCTGTAAAAGGTCCCTTATGAAATATAAACTGTCACATCAAGCTTTCGCCGGAAGATTTCAGTGGCTGAACAACACTTCCGTGCATATAACCCATTCATAACACAACACATTCTACATAAGCTTTGCGTGACTAAAATAGTTTTAAAACAACATTACCTGTCTAAATGAAATACAGTACTTCAGCCATGGTGTCATCCTTCCTCCAGCATGCAAAAGTAACTCAGTTTAAAAAGTTTTGATTCAGCATTTGTTTTTACTGCTGTCACTCATGTACAAGTGGCTGCGGCGCGCGTGCGGCCAATCTGCATAAACAGGTGCGCAGCTGTACAAATCTATTTTTTGACCGACAGTCTGGGCTACTTATAGGACAATTATAGAAAACTTTTATTGGATGAACATTTTTTAGTCTTATGCCTTACTGAGAATATAAAAATACATTTAAATAAATTTAGATAATTTACTTTAATCACTTTCAACAGAGACTTTCAAGACTTTTCAGAGACTTTCAAACTGCGTACTTTAATGTTTCAAATAACCTTTGTAAAATAAAATGTCAAAATATGGAAGCAGTCTATGTTGCTTCAGGAGAACAACTAAACATTACTGTTGTGTTGTGTTCCGTTTTTTTCTTTCTTTCTTTCTTTCTTTCTTTCTTTCTTTCTTTCTTTCTTTCTTTCTTTCTTTCTTTCTTTCTTTCTTTCTTTCTTTCTGTCTTTCTTATTCATTTTTTTTCATTCATTTAATTCAATCATATCATTGTTTATAATGGTTAGTCATTTATGCAATATACATTTACATCTATTCATTTAGCAGATGATATTATCCAAAGTGACTTAGAAATGAGGATAATATAAGCACTTCAAATCGCTATAATATAAACGACTTATCTGCATTTACCATTTAATTGTAATTTTTATTATAACCTAGAAATTTCTTTTCCTACTTTTATAATACTATGATTGTGCGGTTTCAAGAAAATGTTGTTTTCCAGGTAATCGAATGGGCCTCACTTCCAAAGCATCAGTAATTATAAATTTGGGTGTGAAATCAGTTTCAGGAACAAATCATGACTTTCGTCCAAAAATGTATTATAAATTTATGTGAAAGCAAACGCAAAAACAAGCACAAACTCTTCACTTGTGTATGCGGCTGCTCATTTGGAATATTAAAATGCACTAACATTAGTGCAAGCTTAGGAACAAATTTGCATGTTTATGAATGTTGATAATTAACAAAGTAAACTAAACTAAAATACAAACTAAAATCATTCAGTAAATTCAGCATGTTTTTATTGAGCGGCATATGCCCTATGAATTGGTTTTGTACTAAACCTAGACATTATATCACAGTCAGAAACCAATAAACACCTGTATGACAGGGTTAAACAGTACCTGCAACTGTACAATATTTACAGGATGAACAAGGATGCCTCTTTCTAGTGCTCATGTCTCTGTTTGCTAGGAAATAGAGCACACTTTAAAGGCTGTGTGTTTGATTGTTTGCATGCATACAAAATGAAGTTTACTTTGGCCTTAAAAAAGGAGTACAAACTCATTTGACTGGATATGTAGTTAAATAAATCACTTGCCAGTAATTGCACAAGTCATAGCACCATGTTCTCCTCATCTACACTGTTTTGGCTGGAAAAACAAGAGCCTTCAGTTCTCCAGTCTGTTTTCTAGCCTTACAACACACTTATGTATTCAGTCAAGACAGCCAGTGCCCAGTATGACAGGACAGGCGATCTGGCCAGACCAGTCTGATCATGCTAATGTGGCATCTGTCAAAGGCATGACTTGGAACACACTGCAGACTCACCACTGACTCTAATACGTGGCACCCCGAGCCACGACCGCTTCACTTACTTCACAAGAGAAGTGTCGGAAAAGCCTGCAAATGCGAGCGCAGAGCCATAACTAGAATTTCCCAAAGCATCAGAATCATAATGGTTACTTCATGCGTAAACATGGATGTTTGCCGGCTCTCCGGCCTGCTTAGAATTCATCTCAGCGTGCGGCACTCACATTTGTCATTGTCAACACATTCTATGACAGATGCGAGTTAAAACTCATTACGGATGGGTCATCGAAAGGTTACGAAGTTTCTCGTTGATATGCCAGGCAGCTTTTCTCGGCCCAGGAGTTTTTGGAGATTAAATTCGGAGGCGGAAAAGGCGTGAAGACATCTTATTTCCTGCTCTTGTCTGTGGTGCAAACATGCATAGAGATAATGCACCTCTCATGCATTAATGGATGGTTTACAGACAAGAGATGAGATGTAAATCAATGCGTCAATGCTCGCCACTAAATCAGAGCCATCGCGAAGTGTTATCTTACCGCTGACGGAAAGGAGTTTGATAGCCCCACTGGAAAGCCAGGGAATGTCAAGGGGGGCATATTTACTCTACACGCCCTGTGAAATCAAGCCCCCCTGCTCTTTCGCCTGCCGTTGAAGACGTGGTCAATCCATGGGCTCGGATGAGGCATCAGTCTTGTCTAGCCACATCACTGCTCTCAGGTGCTCACGGGCCCCTTGTGGGAACGCTAAGTGCTCGCCATCAATCAGAGGTGACATCTGAGTCATAGATGGAGATTCTGGCAGAGGAGGATCTCCTGATGAAATCGAGCCGCAATGGTTAGCCTTTTGTTGTGCTGTCCAAGTGATAAATATTTGCCCTAAAAGAAATAGGCAGCTTATAGGTCTTGATGCGGCATTAAGCGAGACCCCGATGCTAAAAAAATGACAGAAATGTTACCGCCTCGAGCCCTCTTTTGGTCTTTTTCTCTTACACCGGAGGCCTTTTCACACCTCTGTGTTTGGGGTCAAGTGTGAACAAGAGCCGTAGTTGATTTTCCAGAAAGCCATTTACAGAGACAAATCAATGACTTAATGGACAACCAAAAGCTTTTTAAGTATAGATGGCAATAAGATCCGTTTCAAGTGTAGTAGTCTTGGTGAAAGTTTAACACTTTTAAAGGAGCATGAGTAGGTCAACTTAGAAATGATAAAGATAATGGTAATGTTTTGTAGCATAAGGTGAACAGAAACTCATGTGCGAGGCTATGGTCTTTTTATGAATAGTAATAATCAAATTATACACATAGATAGTGACTTAACCCATATGCAATGTCACAAAGTTTATGCAACACAGACTCATTTGTGAAAACGTTAGCCCTGCGGACGTTTCTGGAGACAGCGAATTACGTAGGCGGAGGTACGTATGGCTGCATTTCATTTCTTCAAACGAATGCTACGGGGTGGTGTGACGCCGTTCCTTTTCGCGCTACCAGCTGACCACTTACCTCCGTATGGACGGCATCCGGGTGTTGTAACCAGTTTGTCCCCGTTAGCGCGCCAATCCGTCGGCGGATTTGAGATGCAGAGAGGAGTTGACCACGAAGACGGGGGTTCAAGTCTGGTGAAGAGCGGTTCCAGAAAGCAGTGTAAGACAAAAACAGAATCCAAAATATAAAACAAACAAGTGAATAGCAGGGTGAGGATGTGGTAAAAAAAAAAAAATCAGGCAAGGGCTTTTATTTTTTTGGATTGCTTTTGAAACGTATTGGTTGGGTTTAGGGAAGCTGGTGGGCGGGTCAATCGATAAAATTGGTTGGGTTTAGGGAAGAGGAAGGGTGGGTGTGAGCCGATCGTTCGCTCAGTCAGTCAGAAAGTCTGTCCAAAAGTAAGTCGACAGCGGCCTCTGGTGGGTTTACGCGAGAACAGCAGGCTCGAATGGCACTCGCGAGGGAAATTTGAGATCTCGAAAAGCGTACACGCTGACCTCTGGCAGATTCGCGAAAACAAAACGGCAGAAAAACGTGCCGGCGGGACGTATTTCGCGGTCTCCAGAAACGTCCGTGGAGGTAGGTTTTCAAAATGAGCCTGGGTTAGTTTATTTCCATCAAAAGCTGCATTCTTTATAGGCTAAAATCTTGTATTGAAGACCTCGAAAAGATCTACTGTTTACTCTTTATTGGATTTCAGGTCAATTGGTGGTCAATTCAAACTTAAAACACAAGCCAGAAACATATTAATCACTGCAATAAACATCCAATCATAGACTTTAAAGTAATTTATTGGTAGGCTGGTTGGTTGATTGGCAATAACCAATATACAATATGTTCTTAATTAAAAAGTTAGTGTTTGTCTGATAATCAGTCAATTAACACCAGTTCTTCTTGAATGACTGCAGCATGAATTCTCAAGACATGCTATTGATGTGAGCTAACACATGAAGAGAATCATCTTTATTTGACACTACCATGTGCATATGCCATGTCAATGTAACTCAACTAGTTATTTAATGTCAGTAATTTAATTCAACACTGGAAAGAGAAAATGTAGCATGGAAGCTTGTATAGTAACAGTTCAACCAGGCAATATGAGTCTTCTATAGAGGAAAAGCCTGAATGAATGTATTACAAATCAGGTCAGAGAAAACTGACTTCCCAGTAAAACCGTAGTTTCATCACACGTCTAGTGTAACTACAGTACATGATGCACTTTTCTGAAAGAACGAAGGCCAGTGCATTGTGGTGTGATTGACTTTTGTTCTTTCTTCATAGATGCGGCTGAGCCAGAATTTTTGGGGCCCGGTTTTTGACAGTTTAAGTAATGAGGAGGAGGATGACTTCCAGCTGTGCTCAGGGAGGATAAGACATATTGCCCTGTTGAGTTCAGAATGCTAGCACATGCCTTATACCTTTGTGGAGCAAAGACTCTGAGGCAGTATCTGCTGATCTTCATGGTGCAACCATGCAAGAAACAAATCATTTAGCTCTCTCTGGGTCAGATAACGGGCCAGTCACAGTTAAGAATATTAAACTTCACCTGCACACCCTCATCACAAAATTACAGAGAAATGTTCAGATAGATTAGGCTTTGCACAAGCTCAGTATGCGGAATTATTTAAATATAGTTTTTTTCTGTAATTTGACTGTGCCCTATTATGCTATTTTAATGTTTAAGATGTGTTTTAGAGGCTTCCTAAAACAGGAAAAAAGAAAAATAAACTAACATTGATGAAAATTACAGTCAATGGAAGCAGTTTGATATGAAAAAGTGTTGGCCCCTAAACCTAATAACTGAGTGTTCGATGCAGTGCAGGAATTTTGGCCCACCCATCTTGGCAAAATTGCTCTAATTCAGCCACTTTTGAGGGTTTTTGAGCATCAACTGCCTTTTTAGTGTCATGTCACTGCATCTCAACAGGATTCGGGTCAGGACTTTGACTAGGCCACTCCAAAATCTTCTTTTGGTTGTTTTATCAGCCATTCAGAAGTGGAGTTGCTGGTGTGCTTTGGATCACTGTCCTGCTGCAAAGTCCGGTTGGCTGGACTTTCTCATTCAGGATATTTTAGTACACAGCAAAATACATGATTCCATTTATCACAGCAAGTCTTCCAGGTGCTGATGCCACCACCAAATTATACCGTTGGTATGATGTTCTTTTTTCTGAAATGTGATGTTAGTGGTGCAAAATGCAGTGTAATTGTTAGTGACCTCAAGCTGGCTTGGACTCGGCATGATCCAAAGCACTCCTGTCCACTTCTGAATGGCTGAAGAAAAACAAAAGAAAGAATTTGGTGTGGCCTACTCAAAGTCCTGAGCTTTATCCAACTTAGATGCTGTTAAACTGTTGAGTCCAATTCAGTTCCAAATTTCTCCACAGAACTGTAACAGACTCATTGCAAGATATCGAAAATGCTTGATTGCAGTTGCTGCAGCCAATGGGAAACAAAAGGTTGTATTATGCAAATATGTTACAAACCTACATACTAGTTTATGCAGAAAGTAAAGCTGGAATTTCTTATGACTTGTTTCAGGCAGAATCAATTCAAAGCACTGAGCTTCAAAACTTTTCCGACCTTTTACATTCAAGAATAGCTATATTACACACTACATACTGTAGAAGACGATATCTGAAAAAAGAATAATAGGGACACTTGAAGTTCAAGAAATTGCTTAACTCTTTTTTTTCTGGCTTCCCTTTTCAGAAAGAAACTGCAAAACACATGAGCTGTGTCAGAAAACCTTGCTGACTAGCAAAATACTTCCTACCTGCACAGTATTGTACAATATAGAACATTTTAAAGTGAATGCAGCCTCATATATGAGACTAAAAATACTCTTTATAAGCAGAATTCCTGCACATGTGAAAAGCACAAAAGGCTTCATTATCTTCAAAGCTGATTTAAAAATGAGTGTCTAAGCTAGCATCACTGCTATCACAAGTACAAACAAAGCAGCACACAGAAATCAGAAAGCAGCATGTTTTATTTGAACTTGAACTTGCTACAGTGTTATTATACAAGTAATTACTGGAAAATATTAATAAATAGCATGCACTGTATGTACTATAGGGTTGGATAAGGACCTTTTTTCTTGGTTAGCTGTGTGTTGTTATAAATAATTAACTGTGTAATGCATGTAAATGCTGGAATATGCTGCAGTTTTTTTCCTCTGTAAGTATTTCCTTTATTTTCCAGTGTCATTGTTACATTTTTAATATGTACTTAATAGTAATGACAGGATTATTAATAATTAGGTTAAATAACAATAAACCAATCCTAAATCCTAAACTAAAAACCAAAAGTACATGACGTTATGTAATTATTACTCAGTATACTTAAAAGTGCAATGACAATTGCAACAACTGCATTTAATTTTTACCTGCATCATAAGAACACAAATACATAAGAAATCCAAAGTACACAGCTGAAATTATATTTAATTTGGATTCATAAAAAATAGTGATTCCTTTCACCTTTAGCGCAAGGAGCACAAATGTTCAATAAATCAATAACACTCTATATACATTTACATATAAATAAACTGTGAATTAGAAGGTGAAACTTTTTCAGCTTGTTTTTGACAGCACTTCCAATAGATGCTCCGCTTTCAGCTTTGTTGCATAAGGGCTAACAGCATAGAGCACTTGCCATAATTGCTTTGCAGGTGTTGTTGTAGTTTAGACTCAATAGCGTAGAAGCAGCCCTCATTAGAACACATTTGATCTCAGCTCTGGGCTTTGTTTTCTCAATATTAAGTTTAAAACTTTGTTTCTGTTGCACCTTTAGTAAACAGTACTTCTAGTGTTTTCAGTAGGCGTTGAAATTATTTCAGACAGGTTCAGTTCAGTCTACACCTAACTTAGTGTGCATGTCTCAGAACTGAGACAATGAATTGTGTGCAATGCTGCTACACACACATTAAGATGCATTGACTAATACACATGAAACACTTTTAAATGCATAAGGGAACGACTGAAAATTAATTTTCTGTACGTCAATCCACAATACGTTCGCAAAACATTTTGGGAAATTAAATCTTCCACCCTGATTGATTAAAGTTATATTAAGCAAAATGAAAACTATAAACTGAACACAAATTTAATTTGACATCTCTCTCTCTCTCTCTCTCTATCAAGCATATGTTCTACGCAGCGGATGCCCTTCCAGTTGCATCCCATCACTGGGAAACATCCATACACACTCATTCACACACATACACTACGGACAATTTAGCTTACCTAATTCACCTACAGTATAGCGCATATCTTTGGACTTGTGGGGGAAACCAGAACACCCGGAGGAAACCCACGCGAACACTGGGAGAACATGCAAACTCCACACAGAAATGCCAACTGACCCAGCTGAGGCTCGAACCAGCGACCTTCTTGCTGTGAGGTGACAGCACTACCCACTGCTTCACTCCATGATATATTATCACACTGAATTATATCATATCATATATTAAAATCATGCACTTATCCATCTATTTTCTAGCATATTTTACCCATTCTTTTTCCTTATCATCGTATCATATGTCTGATTCTATCCATCCACCCATCCATCGTATTATATTGTTTACCATATTTCAAATATAATAATCATTCATCCTATCATATAATTTTGTCATATCTTATCACATTCATCTAATCATATAATTGTGTCATATCTTATCTTACCCATGGTATTGTATAGTATCATATTGAATTATATGATATCATATATCTTAATAATTTACTCATCCATCCATCCTATTAAATATTTTACCCTTCCATTCATCTTATAACTTTTATAATACGTCTTATTGTATCCATCCACTCACCCGTGCATCCATTGTAATGTATTGTATACCATTATGAAAATCTCCAGCGATCGAATCCTTGCGGATGACTGGAGAACTACACACACACACACCACACTACAGAACTGCAACTCCCAGCATGCACCGCGCACACACCAGTTCCTGCTTTCCACTGATTGCAAACATACACAGTTGAAGCTATTCATGGGCTGAGTCTTGTAAACTGTTTGGTAAACTTTATGACACGATTCCTTGCCTTGTTTGACCATTGCTTTGTCGGTTTGTTTACGTTGCTTGCTACCAGAACTGACCAACTGACTCCTGTTTATGACTACGCTCTAGATTTCCCTGCATGTACCTGTTAGCTCCTGTTCTAACCATTGTTTGTATTACCACTCTCTTAAATAAACCTGCATTTGGATCCTCAATTCCATGTCAGCCATCACATTCATTTTATTTTTGGCTTAGTCCCCTTATTAATCAGGGGTCGCCACAGCGGAATGAACCACCAACTTATCCAGCATATGTTTTTATGCAGCGAATGCCCTTTATATACAGTCTTGCATTCACACACATACACTACGGCCAATTTAGCTTATTTAATTCACCTGTACCACATGTCTTTGGATTGTGGGGGAAAACGGAACACCCGGAGGAAACCCATGTGCAACATGGGGAGAACATGCAAACTCCACACAGAAATGCCAACTGACTCATTCGGGGCTTGAACCAGTGACCTTCTTGCTGTGGGGCAATCATGTTACCCACTGCGCCACTGTGACTCTCCAGCCATCACATAAATACCATATTTAATATAATCACATAATATCCTTTCATGTCAATCCATTTTATCATATCATTCTGTATCGCATCACATTATATATGTTATTTATTTAATAATATCTATTGAATGGTGTCTATTACAAGATTTACAATCATTTTAACTAAACATTGTTCCAAATTCTGTGCATTTTAATTAAATTAACACAAAAATTCAGATTGCTTAAATATAAATTCTGTTTTCTAGTCAAGTCAGACTCATGAAATAAATTGGAATTTAGAAAGCATTCCCAAAAACCACGTGGACAACAGCCAACTAAATAACTCCTCTTTTAATTAAATGTTGGTTATTTCAAATTCTGTGCATTTTAATTAATTTTAATTTAATTCACACACAAATTCAGATTGCTTAAATATGAATTCTGTTTTCCAATTGAGTCAAACTCATGAAATAAATTGGAATTTAGAAAGCATTCCCCCAACCCTAATGTGGACAACAGCCAATTAAAAAACATCTTACTAAAAATGTCTGTGAAAGTTTGGTTTTAACAATCTAACTGTTTTAAATGTCAATAAAACATTTTGAGTAGGATAAAAAAGCTAATGTGCACATTAAACGTTTCATCAGACCACAAACTCACTGCATAAACACTTCATCACCAATATTTGTCAGCACTTTAACTGTTTAAACATTTGCTGTGGCAGTACCCGGGGCAAGACCAGAGGCCCAGAACTAGCAGGACAATACCTGTCTCTCCAATTGTGCAAAATACAGACATTCATTCAGGTCAGGTTTCAATGAAGGCAGCAAGCAAATTAAACCTGCTATTGACATAAATAATCAAATATCGCCAGGCGAATATATTCAAAGCCTTCTGAAACAATGAGAAGCCAGTCTGATTATTAATGAAGAGGGAAATCTTAGGATCAATTTCTAAACACAATATTTATTTCAATGTGAAAGCTAGAAGTATCGTAAGTGGTTACTCATATGTTCCAGTCATTCCATAACATCATGTGCTTGAGGCATCGAGCAAAACCACAGACAAGTATGACTACAATCAAACATAAACGTCAATCCCTAATGTTAAATAACTGTCAGTGAAAGAATCCTTGAAGTTGTGTCTACAGAGACAGCGGGGGAGCTCATATCATCAAGAGTCCAGCACACTTTCAAAAGCAGAGGGAGATCAAGAAGAATAATGAAAAAGAAGAAACAGCGGCGTTAAAAAAAAAGACGAGAGAGAAACTGCGTCATAATATGACCTGGATCAAAATGAGTGACTGCAAAGGTGGCACTGTTGACACACCGTATCGAGATATCACATCAGGGCAGATTAAAGGACTGAGGAACTTTTACATTGAAAAGTTTTAATGTAAATTAGAGCTGTGACACCACTGAAATGTGGATTTAATTTTTTAAGCGGCAAAAAATTTCACAATGAATCTCCAAATTGATGTAAATGATACAAAATTGGTACATTTGAAATGTTTGTTTAAATGTTTTTTTTTTTTCAAAGCACTGTGAATTAAGGGAAGAATCACAGATGCCAATACAGCTACTGATGCTTCTGTAATGGACTTTTTCCTCAATTTCTGAGAATGATGTGTGTAATTATAGTCATTAAGTATTGCTTTATACTTTACAAATGCTAAACATACAACAATCTTGACAAATTGATTGCAAATGTCACATTCAGCTGTGTTTTATCGTGTACATAGTAGGGCTGCACAATATATCGTTTCAGCATCGATATTGCAATGTGCGCATTCACAATAACAACATAGGCTCATTCTGAAAATGTAGGTCTATATACGTTTCTGGAGATCAGAATCAGAATCAGTTTTATTGCCAAATGTGCTTCACACACACAAGGAATTTGTTTTGGCTATAGAAGCTTCCAGTGTACATAAAGTGACAAGTGACAACACAAAATAAATATGAGAGAAAAAGACGATAAACATTAAACAGAGATGCAGTTAGTCAAGAAATCTGGACGTTGAATTGTGTGTACAGATTTGTTATAAATATACAGGTTATAAGGGGCTGTGTACAAATGCGAATGGAGAAAGTATTGCATTGTATATTGATGATAAAGAAACTGAATCATGTAGCTAGAATTATGTCTAGAATTATTATATCGTGAATTATGTAGCTAGAAGTAGGTCACACTGCATTTTGCCTTTAAAATGAACGCTACGGTGAGGTATGATGCCATGAGGCGGACTTGAGAAGCAGAGCGGAGTTGACCGTGACAACGGGATTCGAGTCAAAGAATGGTTCCAGAAATCGGGTAGGACAAAAACAAAAGCTAAAAAATGAAATAAAGTTTTATTTTATAAGTAAATGAGTAAATAATGGTGAAAATGTTGTAAAATCTGAAAACATGGTAAAAATCAGGGGTCTTTTCTTCTTCTGGATTGCAGGTCAATCTGTGCAGCCAGTCCGTCAGTCAGTGGCCTCTGGTGGATTTATGCGAGAAGAGCAGGTGCAAATGGCACTGGCAAGAGAAATTTGAGGTCTGAAAAAGTGCACACATCGGCCTCTGGCGGATTCGCAAAAACAAAAACTGCAAACAACGTAGCTCCTGGGACGTATTTTGCTCTCTTCATAAATGTATTTAGGGGTACGTAATCAGAATGAGCCTAGGTTGCGCAACAGTCAAATCGCAGCATCTGCAATGTGGAGTTGGGATTATTTTTGTTGATCAACAATGAAGAATGTACAGTGTTTACATTTTACATTAAGCGTGATTATTCAATAATAGGGGAAGGACAAAATAGCGATATGCAAGAAGTAGTGCTTCTAGTATTGGCGGCTCGAACATATATCAATGTTGCAGTTCTTTTTAAACATTTTTTTTAAATAATAATTTTTTAGTAGTTTTTAACTTTAATTTGGATAGGATAGGGGAGGTTATAGACAGGAAAGTATTGGGAGCAGAGAGAGGTGAAGGGTCGGCAAAGGACCTCGAGCCGGGAATCGAACTCGGGTTGCCATGAGCAACATGGTGCTATATTGTACCATACAGTTAAACATTAGTACCTTTAGGCTACACTTTTGTACCTTTAAGGTTCACGTTGTACCCTTAATGTACTATGTGGTACACAATTGTACTTTTTAGGTATTAATATGTACTTTTAAGGACCAGTTAGGAACAATAATGTACCTTTTCAAAAGATACCGCCCCAGTGACAGATTTTGTATCCCTATTTGTGAGAGTGTGGGTATGTGCTTAAAATTTTGTTTTGTGTTTGATCTTATAAACGATTGATTAAAAATTTCTAATTAGAACATTGCCTTTTAGATGATTTAATGTTAAATGTTGACATGACATCAATAAAAATAATGACTGAAATAATTATAACCATATGTGGTTTGTTAATTGTTTCTAGAGAGCATACATTTCTAACAATGAGCTAGAAAATTAATAGTTTTGGTTTAAGATTTAGTTTAAAGAAAACAGATCGTTATGATACAATGTCAGTAACAAAATTATTTCTGCACTTTTTTTGCATTTACATCTCACCTGTGTCTAAACAGTCTTTTTGGAAAATGTAAAAAAAAATGTTGATTGTATAAATGATTAGTACAAAAAACTACACTCTAAAAAACGTTGGGTTATTTATTTAACCCAATGGTTGAGTTAAAAATATTTGGTGCTTTGTTGGGTTATTTTAAACCTTTTATTGGGTTATTTATTTAATAACTCAACCAGTTGGGTTACAATTTCGAAATTTCAACAGTCAACTGATTGATCTGACACAGAACCGCTGTAATATGCGTACGTGATGCTGCTCTTGCGTTATAAAGTTTATGCACGCTCTAATGCAGTAATATTGTTATTTTTTTAATCAAATTGCCTCCTCGTGTCGTGTTTTTTTTATATCTGTTTCACCTGGACTCTTAATTATTGATGATACAAGCGTGCGCGCTTCATAGCCGATCTACATGCGGATAAAAACGCTTTCTCTACCTCCGTGTTCGTCTCTACAGTTGTTTTGGAGGAAATGATACACGTATTTGAGATATTCCGCCGTTAATATCGTCTTTAGGACCCAGCAGAGACATCAAACCGGAGTCGCGTCCAGTCTTGTTGAAGGTATGTTATGTTGTCTAAAAACACTGTCCTTTTGCTAGGAAACTATATTGTAACAATTAAATACTAATATAGACACATTTATGTGCTACATTTTGTTCAGGAAGTTGCTAGTTTTCCCAAGAAGTACGGAATCTGAGCATTATATTATTATTGGTTATTAATCGCCGCTAGAGGGCGCTGAATGGATCGCAACGTGAGAAAGTTATCCTGGACGAGCAGAGCAGAAGCTTGCTACATCATCTTTTATCAGAAGAGGATTCATGATCCATTTCAAGGTACTTGATTATTAACTATTGAAAGGTAAATGTTATTATTACTGTTTGTGTGTATTATATTGAAGGCCCTGAAAATTGCATTTTCCCTACATCTTATACTAACATACATGGATGAAACCACAACCCTGATAATGTTAGATGCTAATATTAATGTTTAATTGGTTATATATGTCATACAACAATTAAATATAAGCTTAAAAAATTATACATATAAGAATTGTAACATCTGCTAGCTTTGTATAATAATAGTAGTAATATATGCTAATAAACAATAATACAAAGCCCTTAAACATACACTGTCCTTGCCCAGTTTTCAATTCAGGTGATGCTGTGACCACTCAACTGATAAATGTTGTCTGTCAGCTCATGTTAATTTGTGGTTAATTTTATTTATTGTTTGTTTGTTCATTGTAGGTTGCTCTGGACAGAGCGAGCTTTAATCCTCCTTGATAATCTTGTTGAGAAAGGTGAGAAAACAACAGCTCTGTATTTTGTAATATTTACATGATGTAAAAATGCACAGATACACACACTTAAGCAGTATCATATGTTGTAAAGGTGTCTTTACATCACCATATGTCTTAAAATCAAATGATACATTTGTAATTCTTCTGTAAATGCATTTATACTTCTCTGAACAGCACCGGTAGTGTGTAAAGACACAAATGTCTCTTTCAAACGTGTTTCTGTGCCTTATTTCAGTGTGAATTTGGTATTAGACTGTATCAGGCATGAGGCCACAGGTAATTACATGACTGATTTAGAGTCTAAGCACAGTTCAGAAATTTCAGAACTCCACTCCTGGAACATTTGACCAAATTGAGATATTACAGACATTAACCTATTTATATTAATTATTGCGTTATGACTGTTATTTCAGTAGAAATCTGTGATCAAGACTCTTGTTTCTGAGCATGAGAATTAAGCACACTGATGAACATCAGTGCACAATTGACCATGTAAAATGGACCTTATTTGCCCACCAAATTTGCAAATGTGATGCACCTTAAGAACTCACATAAAAGACTAATTCTGCAGCTAAAAGTGCGCATTTTTATAGTTTTTTTTTCTCTTTATCTGTTTAAGGTACCCCTGGAGATGACCACTTCCAGCCTTCCAGTTATCTTTTCTCCATTGCTAAACTGGGTAAATACATGATTTTTGTTGTTATTTGGTCCGGCATACATGTGCAAATTTAAAATTTCTGTTTTAAGGTTGGAGCGAACATCATTTGGTATATGGAGGAGTAGGTAACTAAACCATTCTTGGTGTGAAATTCCATAGCATTTTTGTCCTCTGTTAAAGTCAGTGGGGACGATCAAGTTTTTGATTTGCTTTGTCCTTTAAGTTATCATCTGTGGTCAGCAGAAAAAATAAAATAAAAAAATCAACAACTTGAGGGTGAGTAAATGATGAATACACCCAAAAATCGGTGAAACACCCTCATTCAGCAGCAGAGGCGAATCCATCATGTTCTGGAGCTGGGTCAGTTGGCATTGCTGTGTGAAGTTTGCATGTCCCTCACAGTCCAAATGCATGCAGGATAGGTAAATTTAATAAACTAAATTGGCCGTAGTGTATGGGTGTTTCCCTTATTTTTGGGTGTATTCATCATTTACTCACCCTCAAGTAGTTGATTGATTTTTTTTATTTATTTTTTATTTATTTCTGCTGACCACAAATGATAACTTTAAAGGACAAAGCAAATGAAAAACTTAATAGTCCACTCCCGACTGACTTCAACAGAAGACAAAAACGCTATGGAATTTCACTGTGGACCAAGAATGGTTTAGTTACCTATATTGTTTAAAATATCATGTTTTGTGTTCATCTGAGGAGAGATTTAGAACAAGGGGAGGGTGAATTAATGATGACAAAATTTCCATTTTCGTGTAAAATATCCCTTTAATAAATCCAGTGTACTGTTTGCATGGCATGGATTTAAGTGCTGTTTTTGTTTTTAGATTGCTCAGGACAGGTATGTTATACCCACACACCAAAGAAACTTTTTGAGGTTTGGGGAGATGCATCACTGCGGATTCTCTCGTATTGCAAAAAAAGAGAAGAGAGTCTTGGATCTACCAGTTCAGGCAAACATTTCATCTGGTGAGACAATCCTGCATAACAGCTCTGTTTTAATCCCAATTTATAGCATTTCACCGTTGATATGAGGGTCTTGTTTTGAGTTTAATTATTGTTTTTTTTTTCTGTTTGATATAAAGACAGCCTTGGAGATCCCACTTTGGAGATGTCGCTTTAACAACTCAGCCAGCTATCATTTCTTCACTGACATACAGATTGTGCAGCAAGATGGTTCGGCCCTCATACCAGGAGGCAAAACAAGAATTTGTTGATTTGCGACTTATAGGTGCATTATTTATGACAATAAATGCTGGACATTATTTAATTCATGTGTGTATACTTGTATTTCGTTCAGTACTTAGAGGAGGAGGAGCAACAGAGACAGAACTTATCCTGCTGCTTGGGGATGAACTAGACTGCTCTCAGGCGTTTGTTATTGTGAAAGATGTGGCACTAAATTCATGGATTTAAATAAAGCTTTGCCAATGTAATAAAAGCGGTGAATTTTTTATTTTCATATAAAGATGGCTACTACTACTACTAATAATAATAATTTATTATTATTTAGGGGTTAAGCCACTTTTTGGCAAAATAACCCAACAAATTAGTTATTTTTATAACCCAAATTGTTGGGTTAACCTTATCAACCCAATGAATTGGGTTACAATAACCCAACAGAAGGTCGGTGCCAAATTGACCCATCTATGGGTTACTTGTTGGGTTATTATTAACCCAACTTTTTTAAGTGAGTAGGGATGTCCAGAATCAGGTTTTTTTGCCCACAAGTCAGAGTCCGAGTCATTGGATTTTGTTTAACTACCAATACAGAAACCCGATCCGATACTTCTATAATACATAAAGGCTTAGCAGAGACATGGGAGCTATGGACGAACTCCAAAATAATAAAATAGGACAAGTTTGTCAGAAATAATCTAATAAATGGCTGGCAGCGTTTTCTCGGTGAAATAGTGGCGAGAGGGCATTTCAAATCGAGGTTCTACATTTGTTTTTGAGGTGTCTTATCAGGTTTGTTGTGTTAAATGTAGCCTTTTCCTTTTCACCTCTTGCAATGCCAAGATTACTTATCTCACAATGTTGGCAATGGCAGAGGCAATGTTGTCGTCATCAACTTTATAATGCCCCCAGACTGCAGACATACTCTGGCTTTCCGCTTCAAGCTGCTTCCGTGTTGTACTTTGCCAGCATTTAACCAATAGCCTCTCTGCAACAAAGTAATGTCATGCCACACACATTGCTGTTTCTGTGTGAAGTCAAGAAAGAGGTCTAACTCTGTGCCACCGCATAACTATAAATGTGTATAAAAATAATGAGAATATATTTATATACACATTTATATTCGAGTTCTGACCGGGTTCCGATCGAGTCTGAAATCGCATGATTGGGCCCAATTTCCAATCACATGATTGAATCTGGACACCCCTACGAAACCCAACAACAACAACAACAACAACAACAACAACAACAATAATAATAATAATAATAATAACAATAATAATAATAATAATAATACTAATATCTTAATAGGTTCACAATAAAAATATGATAAATATGCAAAAAATATATGTTCTAAATAAATACATTTAATAAATAAATGAAAAAGCTATTCCTTAACAGATCATGCAATTGAACAACTGAACTAACCAATCTCACTTTCTCAAAGCATTGGATTTTAGTCATTCTGAAATGCCTGCGTCAAATACTGTCATCAAAATGATTTGGATAAATGACCTGCCAGAGCTGTCTCACAAGATTGAGTTCAGCAAATATCAGGTATTTGCCTTCAAACGCAAGATAACATGATAGTGTTTTTCTGTGTTCACAGCATGTTGTAATTACTGTAATTTCAACATAAAAACATGTGACATTCTATGTGGAGCCATGTACGTCATTGGAGTCAGAATTATGTGTTTCTACTGCATTTTGTATTTCTATTCTATAACAACACTATCAAGATGGCACCTAAATAAATGTGCGGCCGCAGCTCTAGGAAAATTCCCAATTTACATGCTGCAACTGACCTTTGTTCACTATTCCAGGAAATAATGAATGTTGGTTTCAGAAAGAAACAGACTGAAGGGTCTGAAATATGCAATGGGATCAAATTCCTAATGCAAAGTCAAAATAATAAAATTAAATATGGATTAAAGTTATACAGCCTTCAGACCACAGGGTAAAACTGAATTACCACATCATCTGGTGAATGAGACTGAGATGATTTCCCAGTTTTCAACAATGACTAACTCATTTCCAGCCTTGTAAAGGCCATCTTCTAGATGGCTCATTAGTTGGGTTGACAACCGCGTTTGCTTGTATCTACTAATAGTGAACAGAACACAGTCATGTTTTGTTGTAGACGAGATTAAGACATAATTTGAAACTTTGTAAGGTCTGCTATTCTTGTGTATTCTCATAATACTAACAGTGTTTTTCTTCTCTCTGTGAACGTCTCTGGATGAACACATTTTCATGACAAGAGTAGACATGAATTTTGTATATTCCCCAGCCTGTCTGTGTACCTGCTGTCTGCACCGCAAGTCTCACACAAGCACGGCCTTTTCAAGTTTTGTAACAGATTTATAACATCACAGCATTACGATTGGCCAGATTTCCTGTCAGTCAAACTACTTTTATTAAAAAATGTAAAGAAAATATAAAACATATATTGTAGTATTATAATATATTGGACAATATTTAATCAGTATGGATTTTTGGAAGTTAGATGTGGAAGTTTTTTTTCCCTCTCCGCTGTCGCCACTGGCTTGCATGTTTCGGGATCTGTAGAGCTGCGCATCGTTGGATTTGCTCTTCAGTATTTGGACTCTCAGTAGTGATTATTAAACCACACTGAACTGAGCTAAACTGAACTGAACTTAAACACTACAAACTGAACTACACTGTTCCTATTTACTATGACCTTTTATGTGAAGCTGCTTTGACACAATCTACATTGTATAAGCGCTATACAAATAAAGGTGAATTGAATTGAATTGAATTGAATCATCAACATTACCTAGCAAAAAATATATATAAAAGTTAGATAGCTTACTGATAACAACTGAATTAAAATAACAACAAACTATTTGACATTTTTAACTCTAGTCATTTTGAACAAATAACAAATAATAAAGTCCCCAGAAAATCAAAACTAATCATGATTTTGTTAGCTCACATTGCCAGTTTTGTGATGAACAATTCATCTGTACATGTCATTAAGAAAAAAAAATGTTTGTCCCTCTAATCTTTAATTGAAATCTGAAAATGCACTTCCTGTTTGTTTTCAGTTAATTTATCAGATGATGTGATTTTGTGGTAATGGGCATGGCTAACGCTGCTGCAACTGTCAGTTTTAACACCAAAACAGAAATGGTGAGCAGGAGGAGTCTGTTAGATTTGTAATAACTCTTCTAAAACCCTTTTCCCAATTTTTCTGAATGTAATGCCTACTTTACTATGTCCCTTCAGCCCGCGGTTGAAAAAACAAGCCAGGCCCACTGTTTGCTCATTTAAAATTCTGTTTCTCCAGGAACTGCTTCACAATACGAAAATAATAATGATCGCAGCTTCCGGCACACAGGGACTTTAAAGAAACACTCCAAATACTAGCTGATAAGTCCCCTGGAGTTAAATACTTATGTTTTACCAATTTTGTATCCATTCATCCAATATCTGGGTATAGTGGGAAAACTTTTAGCTTAGTTTAGCATTAATCACTGAATTGGAATAAATCATTAGCTTCTCACTAAGAAGTTTCAGACGTCACGCCAAACACCACATGACACAACATGTACCTGTGGGTAAACGTCTGATAGCACACTTTTCTGGAAAAACTTTAGAAGATCCTCAGTCATCCTCTGATTGGTTTAAGTATACATGAAATCTGGCAACCCGTCTGTTATTGTGACAATAAGATTTTTAAGCTAAGCTAAAAGTGCATACACCAGAGCCGGAGATTGACTAAACGGGTTAAAAAATGGTAAAACTCAACTGCTCAAGTCTAAGGGAGTTCCAAAAGACAGTATAAAAGTGGAGTGCTATGTTAATTAGACTAAAGACTGACTATTAGATGTATCCAAAACAAATGATATTCTATCTACAGTATAACCATTTTAGAGCCACCCATAGATTCCAAAAGAAGTGTCTGAGGTAAGGCTGCTTACTCTTGTGTTTATGAGAAATGAACATCCTGGTGCCCACATCTCCAAAATCATTTTAATGAACTTTCAAACAGCTCGCCTTAAAAAATAAAATGCATTTGCACTTTATTTATGCAAAAAATTACTAAAATATGTGACATAAATCCAGTACCATTTGTAAATATACAGTAAGATTAGTTCTCTCCCATGACAAATTCAGCGAAGACTGCTGAAGACAGATTGATATGAACCAAAAAGTACCTCGTGTTTTGATATTGTCATAATAAATTTTTGCTAGATAGACCTCTCAGCCAATCACACTTAAGAACCAGAACAAACCTTTGAATAAATATTTCTTATGCACTAAATAAAAAATATTAATCACAGAAATGAACGTGTGCCTTCCGACTGTCCTAAATGAACATTTCCTGACAGAATAGAGTCTTAAACACGTTTGGCATTAATGAGCAGAGGGATGGGTAATGCCGAACATTATGGGATTAATTGGAATGCTTGGATCACGGAAGTGTGCGGATTCTCCGCCAGTTGTTTTCTCTGTTTTTTCCCGATTAGGTGACACCTTGGCTGAGGCACTCATGCTCCAGAATAAAAATGACTCCTCTAGGGGTCCGCTGCTCTCCCTCAGTCTTTGCCGCGAGCATCACAGAGCAGGTGTGGAATTTTAATGAAGGTGTTTGAGGAATAAACGGTGAGGCTTTTAGTCATCTACACAACTTCACATAATCAGCCTCTTTGTATAACAACATCAAACTATTTTTTTCAGCTTTGAATGAGGTCCTCAAAGACTGCTCAAGAGTCATGTTAAAAACACATTTAAAAAAAAAATCTATGGAAAATAAGCACCTGTCATTGTCTCTGGAGGCTGAGGGTGAGCAATAATAAAAGCAGAGCGTTGCTGTTTATGAGGTATATTATAATATGTGTGCCATTCTTTACAGACATTTTGTGCAGCACAGTAGGATTTAAAGAGCATTGAAAGCGTCAATAATGGCACTGACTCCAGTCTGAGGGGAGTCGCTGACATTTTTCATGGGCTGTGAGCCGTGAAGGGAGCGGTGATACTGTTCATACGCTTACATATAGAGAAGCCGACCCTAAACTACGCTGTCGTGCCGTGCCCCCTATAATAAATGCTCATTTCATAAGGGATTATTTAACCTTGACATTTCTCTCTGGCACAAGCAGAGAATCTTTGCTCTACAGATTCATTTAGTCGGATGCCCAGAGAAGTTCTGACATGGAGCAGAAATGGGGTGTCAAGGAGGCATCATCCTGCGGCTTCGAAAAAAGTAATTTGATTATCAGCCTAACAGTGTGAGTTTAAAATAGGAGATGAGAGAGTGGCGGGAACCACTGGCTAAGGATCGTGATGGTGTTATGAATGTGCTCAAACTAAGAATGGGACTCAAATGAAATAATCAGTGTTATCCAACAGTTATTAGTAGGCTTGTGACACTTCCTGGTCTTCTAAGCTAATTTAGGTTTACTATTTGACAGAAAACTATTTCAATATCCCTTGTATTCCATAATGCTTCTTATGTGCAAAGTACAGCACATTGTATACATGTTCCACAAATTTCTCTAGTGGTTTTAACAGGTTTCACTGTAGGAATTGATAAATCATTAAAGGTTCCGGAATTCTCCTAGCATATGCTTGGTGATAAAATGACAAACAATGATAAAAAATACTGATGTAAGGATGGCTAAGTCTCTCTAGAATATCAGACCCCAAGAACTGCTATGGTATTCCAGGAGAATTGTCAGGCACTAAAACAGTAAACTTTCCAATCTGAGAAGAAGATCAGCTAGGAAACTAGTTGTTCAACTGGCCCAGTCACCCATTCTAAGCCCCACTCTCTGCCCTCTACTTTACCATCTCCACCAGAGCAGCTCACTCACATTCCACACAGAATGTCCAAGTTTTTAAAATGGTGTCTCTTGAGGCTCTATATTCATGTTTGGTGTCATTTTAAATGTCTCTGTCTTAATTTCACTGTAATATTTAAAAATGTCCCCTATATCTGTTGATGTGGATTTTGGCTTTGATAAAATCTTTGCCAGATGCTCCACTGCAGGAAAAGTGGTCTTCATATCAACTCATGACCAGACAAGGGTCTTTGCAAAGCTTTCATTATCTTGAGTTTATGATGGTTGGTGTGATTTGAGTATTTAAGGGAAAGGTGCAAAAGTATCTGTGGGATCCTGTAGCTAGGATACCCTGTTGCCGTGTGTGAGTCTCTGCGTCAAGGCTTATATGCTGCAATGTACTTCTACAAGGTCAGGTATTAATCTCTAACTCTTTAATGTATTTTTGGGTAATTGGTTTTGTACATTCCTGAATTTTTTTTTAATTATGTAAATTGTCATGGAAAATCTTTGCCAGACAAATACAAGTAAAATTATTGTTTAACTCGTAACTAATATCTCCTGAAATCTTTGTAACTGGTACATTGTTTAGACTGATGTTTCCGCAGCCTATGACCAGGATTGCTAATACACTCAGGCGTTATGGATGGAGCACGGGCACAGCATTAGTGACCTGTTGATTTCTGCCAATCACTGACTTAGTATGATATAATCTAGTGGCTAAATCAAACTTTCTTTATGTATGAGCAAGCATGGGGCAGCCTAATATTACTTAAAGGAAATTCGTTTACAGTTGTATCCTCTATCTAAGAACCAAAACTGGTGAGGTTGTGTCTGTGAGCAGACGTAACTGGCCAGCATACTGGGTCTAAGCGACTTCGGGCAAACGATGAACGATTAACTGAAAATTAATAGATCTAAATTAGACCAAATCACAACCTATAAGGTGATCAGCTTGAATTGAATGAATCTAAATTTAAACTATTATAAATAAGAGTCAGATTAAATTCGGAGTTGGAAACAAATTAAAATAAATTTTAACAAATAAAAATATTTCTTTTCACATGTGTTAAAAAGACTTAAACGCATTTAACCTTCACCCATGCTGCTAGTTCCGTCATTTGATTAATAGATGGGCTCTCACACTGATCTGGTGGTTTTCTTACATGAGTTTGGAGAATAAAAAAAAGCAATATTTCTTAAACGTCCTATATAGAACATAGCACGCTCATATGCAATACAAGACACTTGTTACATATGGTGGCCGGGAGAGCTTACATGCTGCAATTTAAGAAAACACATGCAATTACAAAAAACACCAGCAAATTGAGAAAAGATTGAGAAAAGCACACATGCTGCAAATCCTCACAACACAAACACATTAAAAAACGCACTGCATTTTCTCACAATGTAAACAAATTAATCAAATGCGCTGCATTTTCTCACAACACTAGCAAAAAGAACAGAACACAACGAAACTGTTTCAAGGGCACCCTAAAACATGACAGACCCAGCTTTTTAGTTTATGGTTGTTTAGGCTAATAAAATACAAGGAAATCAGGATGTTAACATAAACAAACAAAAAACTCACCTTTCAAAAATCAGCTACAACTTCACTGAGCAATCGACACGTTTTAGGGTCCCCTTGAAACATGGTGAGAAAATGCAAAGCTATTCTAAACGGTTTGCATTGTGAGAAAATGCAGTGTGTTTTATTAATTTGTTTGCATGTTGGAAACTGCAGCACGTTTTTGAAAAATGTGTTTGTGTTGTGAGCATTTGCAGCACATATGCTGTTAAACGGATGATCTTTTCTCAATTTGCTGGTGTTTTTTGTAATCGCACATGTTTTCTTAAATTGCAGCACATTATGCTGTCTCGGTCACCGCAGTTACATGTAACACCTCTTAACAACAACAAAGAATGCAAAAGGAACTTAACTGCATAGTCCTAATAAATACAAGAAAAAATACAAATCCCATCTTTCACACCATTGGACATCAAAAGCAATACAATACAAAAAATTCACCAAATGTAATGGAAATGTTGCTTTATACTGATAAGTCTATAGGAAAGTATATCACCAGAAATCTTGATTTGTACAAAAGTATTCTCATAGCTTGAAAATGTTCCGAATGTACCACAAAAGACACATGGACTGCTTTGAGGATGTTTTTCAATACCTTTCTGGACTTTGAATGAGTTCTCTCAGATTTCACCTAAACATCTTAATTTGCATTCAAAATAACATGACACAGCAGGCACACAATGTCATAAGACATTAATATTAGGTTAGATTTAGGTCACAATGTCAGATGGCCAAAATTCAATGTCTAGTTAACATCGAAGGACAACTATATTTTGACGTCCAATAACGACATTGATATTTGCTTGATTTTAAGATGATTTTAGGTTGATGACCAAATGACCAAAACACAACATTGAGCCAATATCTTAAACCAACGTCATATTGACGTCAAATACTGACATGTATTCGTCAGGTATGGCAACCAAAAGCCAACGTCTGATAGATATCATTGTAGTAACGTCTACACAAAGTCAAGCTGGAACATCATTTGACGTTGATATCCGGTTAATTTTAGGTTGGACGTTGACGTCAGTCTGACTGAAATTTTCATTTCCAAACAAAATGCAACATCCCCAGGCTACTACGGGACTACTTTTATGGACATTTTTGCCAGTTTGGCAACTTTCACAAAAGACAAATAGAAAATACAGGTTTAAAGTTGATATCACGATTCCAGTGGCACAAAATAAATTTACATGATAATGTTTCCTTATGAAAGTATGTTGACAAGTTTGTAAAATGTAAAAACACAAAGTTCCCACATTTTCAGCAGTACAAACTTCTGTAACTTGGTCGTGTTTTCATCTCAAAGAGAATATATAACGCAATAACCAGAGGCAGGATGCCAGTGGTACGGTGATACACAGAATGCAGTGCTAAAGGATATCGCATGAATACCGAAACATGAAATGTGCTGATGTCTTGATTTTTTGAGCTTGTGGCTTATTTCGAAATCAGCCAGAATAATGGCATGACCGTCTAAGGAAGTCATTTTCTGGCTTTATATAGGGAGATTCGCAGAAGTTTAGGACATGTGGGATGCAGACACACTGTGTGCAGAACTCTATATACTTTGATGCTCGAAAGAAATGAGAAAAGCAAAGTAAAAACTCATTTTATTGACCTGGGAAAGGCAATATCTGAGCTACATGCCATGAGATGTTAGTATATCAGCACAAACAGCAGGTATTCAGCAGGCACTCAGCTTTTATTTTATTCATTACTGGGCCAGTGGGGAGAAAAAAAAAACTGTCATACTGTCAGTTATCAACACTCAAATGCTGTAAATATGATTTGAAATAAACATTTTGTTAGCTTCCATTTGAAATATATAGTCTTGTAAGCTGTTTCAAACCCCACAATGTGTGTCAAGGAGGTTGGTTGGCTCATCAAATTTACTCATTAATTAACTAAAATGAGAAATTATGTCGTGACATTCAATGCATTTGTTTTCTTACCCAGGAATATAACTTTGATTTGGACCTAATTGGGTTATTTGACTGAAGCTTTCACTGGAGACTGTAAACAAACAATTACAGAGGTGCCAACTAACCCTATGCAAAACATTAAACAAGCAGAAAATATTTACAAAGCCACGTCGGAGAGTATAACGCAAGTGAGTGATTGTATGAATATATACATGTATTTTCTTGGCTGAGGACTGTGAAAAGAAGTCACTCTAGTGCTTTGATTCATGGTAACTGTGGGTTTGGAATTTCACACTTCGCATCCTTCTGAAAATCTTTTTTCTTCTTCTTCAATGCTTCTCCACTGAGCAAGCAGCACTATATACATATGTCATGCTCTGGAGCTCATACCACATCAGGACATAAAGCAAAAACACATGTAAACAAGCTACTTGGCACAGGGTGTATTCTTAGGCCTGAAAATATTGTATTAGTATGATCAAAATGCCTGGCATTGATGAATGAGATGCATGATTTGGGTGCACACACCATGGCAGAATTTAACCATTTGATGAGACCGTTTGTCATGCAAGTAAAGCACCAGTAGTTTTCAATCTTACTTTTTCGTCTTTTGTTTCACTTGAAAATGCTTGATTGTTCAAAAGTGCATTACAGTTAATAATGAAAGCTTTACTGTGTTGAATGTGAAGATAAAAAGGAATAGTCCGCTCAAAAATGAAAATTCTATCCTCGATTTCTTACTATTATTTTGTTTCTGACTTGAATGACTTAAAATACTATGGATCATATTTACTATGTCAAAATAAGAAGGTCACAAACAAGCATTGTTGATGAAAAATATGAAAATCTCATGCATGTCTACTAATAACACAGTTGCAAATTGGGTTAATTGGGGATTTAATAATGCCACAAACTCCAGTAAATCCACGCACAAGCAGAAATATTTATATAGCTGATTTCTAAGCCATGCAGTTCTTATTTTGAGACAAACTTAGAGTTTTGGTTGTGTCCAAAAAGAAGGTAAATGTCATGGATAACTAGAATTTGAGAAGTAAAACTTTAAAAACACATATGCTTCATCTAATAAAGTAAATTAATAAAATAATAAAGCAATAAATTAGTTAAATATTAGTATTTATCTGCTTATTTAAAAGTGTAATAATTGCAAATAAGCCTAGTAATTTTAGGTTAACTTTAATCAAAGTGTCAACTTGGTCGGCATAACCAGGAACGGCCATAAAAAACTTTACATCCATTTATGCCATAAAAACAATTCATTATAGTGACTGCACAGAGACCCTGTTAGGCACTTTGTCTTTACTTTTTGCAAAAAAGTAAACAAAAAAATTGATATGATATCAAAAAGTTGCTGCATAATGTTTTCACCTCTGATAAGCTTAAAAAAATGTATGGTGTAGTTCCACCTTTTTGACAGCACTTCAGCTGACTAGGAACAGGCATTCTTAACCGTGTCTATGGTTGAAAAGAAAGCTGTAAACATGGATGTACAGTGCTGTGAATGTATTAAAATAACATTTGTTATTGTTGGATAAATAAACTGTGTAACTGAATTCTATTTGTGTGATTTGTCAAAGACATTTACAAAATACTTTAAAAAACTAACAATGCTTTCATAATAAATTGATAAAACAATAGTTGAAACTATTAAAGAACAAAATATTAAAATCCACTAACTTGTCACTAATACAATTAACTTAAAATTAAAATTTGACAAACGCAATGTCATTTTGCTTTAAAAAAAAGAACTTAACTTTATTTGATTCATTTAAAGTAAATTTAGATTCAAAATGCTGCCCCTCCCACTCTCACATTAAAAAACACTGGCCCACTCAGGCATACTCTGGATGAGTTTGTTGTAATATGGCTAGCAATATTAATGCGATTACCAGAACATAAGAGCATGCTTAGGGCCCATACCACAAAAGTGCTTTGCTCAGCTGAAAATACTAGCAATCTTTCAATAACACTCAGCTGTGAGTCCTTGAAAGCATTTTTGCAGTGCTGTGTTCAACTCATTCTCGAACTGTTGGTACATAAATAAAAAAAGTGCCCAACACGTAAAAACAGACGCTCAGTGCTCTCATTCAAAACAACTGGAAAATATACTTATTATGAAAAGGAAAAGACAGAGGTTCTCATTAATTGAGCCCCATGTTACTTCATGAGTCCATATCAACATTTAATGTGCCAGAGGGAGTTCACCACTGCAGGTGACAGTCACATCAAGCTTATCTGGATAATATGGGCACTGATTTAAATTTTTTTTATTACACATATGGGGTCAAGATGGATCAAGTATAGCTCCATCATTGTTCAAAATAAAAGTAACACTTTAGTTAAGTTCAAAATGCATGCTATACTATACTGGCTTATTACCAGCCTAGGATATTAACTGTTCATTAGTAGTAATAAAGTCTGATCTTATTCTGCATCCCTAATCCTACCCAAAACCTAAATCCAACGTCTACCTTATTGAATATTAATAAACCGCTAATTAGTAGTTTATTAAGCTAGCAGTGTTAGTTAATGGTTTGTTAATTCCGTGAATTGTGACCTAAACTCAAATGTTACCAACACTATAGGCTCTAGAGTCTAAAGATCATAGCACATTAGCATTAAGGGCGTGTTTGAATCCACTTTTGCTACTTTACGGACAGAAAAACATGCTCTGTGCCGTGGCGCATGGTCTAACAAGGTTGTGCTTATTCTCTTAATGAGTTATGGGTGTGTTTTGAAAATAAACCAATTAGAGTTTCATCTCCCATTCCCTTTAAGAGTCAGTTGCGTCCTGCCATGGTGCATTTGATATTTATATGGGGGACTATGTAAGCGGAAAAACTGAATGTTTCATTAGCAAGAAAACAGTTAAACAGACCATCTGCAGCGCAAGGATAAAGAATAAGCCTCCTCCAAGCAACCTCTTTACTTTTTCTCTCCCTTCATCTCTTTCGTGGAGTAAGCATTGATTAGCCTACATAATTATTATTTTTTTGTTAAGTGCAAAGATTTGTTTCAAAACTATTTCTAAATTCAGTTCTAATTTCCAGCAAGCTATATCCAAACACAATGTGCTATGCCCCTTATGGTCCAAAACCTGACAGGTGGACAAATCTAAGCTTGTTTTTAATAAAACAAATATAAATATGCATATAATAAATAGTAATACTAATAATAATAACATTATACAAAAGCAAGTTGTGGGCGACGCAGTGGTGCAGTGGGTAGTGATGTCACCTCACAGCAAGAAGGTCGCTGGTTCAACCTCGGCTGGGTCAGTTGGCATTTCTGTGTGGAGTTTGCATGTTCTCCTGTGTTTGCAAGGGTTTCCTCCGGGTGCTCCGGTTTTCCCCACAAGTCCAAAGACATGTGGTATAGGTGAATTGGGTATGTTAAAGTGTCCGTAGTGTATGTGTATGAATGAGTTTATGGGTGTTTCCCAGTGATGGGTTGTGGCTAGAAGGGCATCCGCTGCATAAATCATATGTTGAATAAGTTGGCGGTTCATTCTGCTGTGGCAACCCCTGATTAATAAAGCGACGAAGCCGAAAAGGAAAATGAATGAATTAATGAAGTGCACGTTGTCATAAATATACTGTAAAAACTGTACTTTAATTCTTTGTCATTTGTAAAGATATTTGTGTATTGCTGAACATCCTGTGTGTATTAAGCAATGTGTAAGCGAGGCGCACAACTAACGCGCTCTGTGCTGGACTTTAGACCTGCATACAGCTGGTCTACTGCAGTCTATTTTAGTTCCTCAAAATAACAACACGCCAACAATGCGCTTCAACACACCTCTTTTCTAGACACCCATGAGTTCACAAAGTGGCGCAAATGAATTTGCTATTTAAACAACGCGCCGCAAAAAACACGTCTTGCGCCTTATTGCGCCAGGTGTATGATCTTTTTTATTGCTGTATCAAAAATGAACTGAACACTAATACCACTGTGCCATATAAAACTGAACAGGGATGTCTGTGAGCCATTACAACTCTATAAAAAATGTAATACAATTAAAGACATAGATCTAAAGCAAATTACCATTCATTTTAATATGAAGAGAGTACCAGGTTAGTATATTTAAAAATCTGTTTTACCATGTTCTAGCAGGAAGTACATGGAGATTACCAACTGCTGAATCAAACAACAGAGATGTAGGGATTAGAGATCCAATATTTCTTTGCATATCATTTCGTACCAGAGCATTACCTTTCAAACAGAACATTTTATGTGTTGATGTGACGCACAATGAACTGATTTATAATCAGTTATAAATCTTAAAGCACCATGATGCATGCACAATCAAAAAAGACAAGAAAAGAAAAAACAAGTTGATGGAGTGGATCACCAATCGGTAAGGAAGCAGAAGCAAGTCTTGCATTAAATAAAAGGCAAGAATGGAGGTTTTCAGTAAATATTTACATAAAGATTTTGATTTATGGTTCACAGGATTTGTCATTGGTAAACAAATGTTTTAGTAAGATGTTTATTTGCATTGTATTTATAGATAGTACTGATATTATGTCTTAAGAAATTTATAATTTAGAGAATTTACAGTACATCACAACACTCAAGAAATGATTTTTGCTCCTTGTTCAAACTACTTATTTAAAATGAGCTGAATCAACACAACTCTTGAATTTTTTTGGGGAGGCAACTTAATTGTTTTATGTTAAATCCACTTACATTTGTAAATGTAAACAATTAAGCTAATAATTTAAGAAAATTGATATTAAAAATTGAAAACAATAAGAAACCCAGCATTTTTACAGTGTATGCATATCTTCAGATGTCTCAATGTTTTTCATTTGTCAATGTTAATCTTCTGCATCCCGTTTTGGAATTGTATGCGTGTAAATAAACAATGACAGAAGTTTCATTTTGGGTGAGCTGTCAGTGTTTACCAAGAGTCAAGATAATATGTTAGATTAGCTACATTTATTCAAATATGACACTGAAGAAATAAAGCTGGTAAGCTGATTCCAAATGACAGCCAACACTCACTTCTGCTTATTTTAGAGATAATCCTAAAAATATAATATAAAATAAACAAATATACTGCAATTACTTAACATAGAATGATAGTTAATTGCTATACATAAGTTAGAAGGACTAATTTGATCTGTTTTCACTGTGGTAAATGTGCTTTACAGGGTTTCGCCTTCATTGCTAACAAGACTATTAATGGATGAGACTTATAATGTATTTAATTATGTTCCTGTCTAGGACTTACTGTAAGCTATATTGTATAGTTCAAACTCTCCTTCTAGATATGTTCCCCAGTGGAGGCTAATATAACCTTTGTGAGATATTGTGAGTAAAATAATTCCGGTTAACTAACTTTGCAAATTGGTCATGTCATTAAGCACTTTACAAGTTTGGAATTATATAATCGGAAGTAAATGATGGCTGAATTGTCTGTGCATAGAGCCAAACATATCATGAAATCATTGTTTTCCTCAAAGTTGAGTAAATATTTTAGCTAAAATGATCACAACATTGAAAGTTGTTAACATTAGCTGCATTTCTTCATATATAACAGAGGTTTTCAATCCTTGCATATTTGACATGACTCTCGTTCAGCACACCTTATTTAAATAACCAGCTCATTAGAAGAAAGTTCCATGAAGGAACTGTGTTCAGATTTCGATGTTCCCTATATAGTATACACTGCTCTCTACACATCACGGCCCCTGCAAATGGGAAACCGGAGCAACAGAGTTTGAAGCGTCTTCACATGTAACTTATAGACGTGTGAAGAGTTATTTAATAATCATGAGACCTGCATAAAAGTCAAGTCTCATGCACTTTACCTTTTGAATTGAACATTCTTCTTTCAAACTAGCAAAAATTAAAACAACAATTTTAATTCTCTGAATTATTAGCCCACCTGTTTATTTTTTTCCCAAATTCTGTTTAACAGAGAAGAGATTTTTTCAACACATTTCTGAACATAATAGTTTTAATAACTAAGTTTTAATCATTTTTAATAACCG
The DNA here is from genome assembly GCF_903798145.1 of Danio aesculapii. NCBI lineage: Eukaryota > Metazoa > Chordata > Actinopteri > Cypriniformes > Danionidae > Danio > Danio aesculapii. The sequence continues at coordinate 23,164,568 of NC_079446.1, forward strand.
GTTTATTTTATCTTTGTCATGATGACAATAAATAATATTTGACTAGATATTTTTCAAGACACTTTCATACAGCCTAAATTGTCACTTAAAGTCTTAACTATGTTAATTAGGTTAACTTGGCAGGTTAGGGTAATTAGGCAAGTTATTGTATAATGTTGGTTTGTTCTGTAGACTATCAAAAAAAATTAGAGCTTAAAGGGGAAAATTTTGACCTTAGAATGGATTTTTAAAAATGTAAAACTGCTTTTATTCTAGCCAAAATAAAACAAATAAGACTTTCTCCAGAATAAAAAATATTATCAGACATACTGTGAAAATTTCCTTGCTCTGTAAGAGCGGTAAGAGCATCAAAGTTTGCTCTGGCTGCCCTGGCGACAATGCTGTCTGCCTTCAGCTCCGGCGGCGAGAGCGTCAAAATTCGCTACATTGATCTTGTATTTAAAGGGGCTGTTGCAGCATATCATTACATTCCTGCATAAAACATGCTTTCTACCGTAAAAATATTGCCCACTTTTTATCAGATTCATTTAACAATGGAAGATCAAGTTGCATGTGGTGTGGCTTTGCTCCACTTAATTATCTAATGTGTCCATACGCAGCAATACTCTTCTGTACTGTCGCATTAGATTCCCGCTTTTTTAAAGAAAAATATATATAACATTAATGCACATCAGTAACTCGCCAGTAACTTATTTAATGCATGTTCCTGTAAAAAAACATTGAAAATAACTGAAAATCCGGCAACTGCAATAATCAAACCCTTGGGAACAACTGTGGTCGGAACCAAAGTTCACAGTGACTGTGATCTCTGGACTCCTCTCAAGCAGTGGACTTCTTCATTCTGATTGCTTGCCGCCGAACTGCGTCATAGCTCATTACCATAAAGTTAACTTGATTTCAACTCTCCTCGACACCCACACCAGCGAAGACGCTTTTCGCCGCTGGTTCTCATTGAAAATGAATGACTTCCGGCTACTTTGACGCTACTTTGATGCTCTCGCCCGCCACTTTTGGTGTAAACATACGATTAAACATCATTTGGGAAATATTTAAAAAGAAAAAAAATTCAAAGGGGGGCTAATAATTATGACTTCAACTGTATATGACTTCTTTCTGTCAGACAAACACAGTCGGAGTAATTTTACATTTTATACTGGCTCTTCTGTGCTGTAAATTAATGTTGGATATAGGCTTTTATTTTGAAGCTTCCAAAAGAGCATACAGTTGTCATCAAACTAACCCAAACGCTTCCAGGGGGTTAACACGTCTTATGAAGCAGGTTGAGGTGTTTTTGTAACCGAAATACTTCCAATTTTTAAATGACAAACTCATTTAAAACATTTTTTATTCACTGCATTTATGTTTTTATTTCAGGGACAGATAATGTACGTGTCTGGTAGAATGTCCCGTATAACTCTTATAATGCCATATTCATGTGTCTAATCATCTTATGTCATGCGTTATACATTGTATACATAAGTCACACATAACATGATTTCAGTCAGTGCCGGAAAGTGTTAACCGCTTGTCAGCATATGGGTTAGTTTTACAATGGTTTTACGTACTTTTGGAAGCTTCAAAATAAAAGCCACTAGCCAGCATCATTACACAGCATGGAAGAGTCCGGAAAAAATTTAAAACCACTCCATCTCTGTTCATCTGACAGAAAAAAAAGTTACCCTAATTATCATATTTAGGTGAACTATTTAACATTAGAACTACAGAGGCGGTCATTTTGAACTTTTTTAAATTTTTGCAATTCAATAACTTTGTTAAAATAAAACAAACACATATCTATAATTCTGACTTTTACCAAATATGTGTATTTTCCTTCTAACTGTGTTATTTTAATTAAATTACAAAACACAAAAGAGTTCTGATTATTTTTTCCAAGAACTTCTATAGCAGTCAAAATGGCCACATGCATTTCTGTTGTCTGCTACTTTTTCAATTCAATTTTTCAATTCACCTTTATTTGTATAGCGCTTATACAATGTAGATTGGGTCAAAGCAGCTTCACATAAAAGGTCATAGTAAATAGGAACAGTGTAGTTCAGTTTGTAGTGTTTAAGTTCAGTTCAGTTTAGCTAATAATCACTACTGAGAGTCCAAACACTGAAGAGCAAATCCAACGATGCGCAGCTCTATAGATCCCGAACCATGCAAGCTAGAGGCGACAGCGGAGAGGGAAAAAAACTTCACTAAATGGTGAAAAATAGAAGAAAAAAAACATTGAGAGAAACCAGGCTCAGTTGGGCACGACCATTTTAATTTCTCCACTGGCCAAACGTCTTGCGCAGTGACTTTTCCCAGTGATTTTAAATATGCGTGCCTCTGATACCTAGCAACTTCCTGCTCTCATAAACAGAGATTACATATTTATCATTCAAAGTAATTATTTAAATTATCTTGTTATATTTTTATATTTAAATTGTGAAAATGTTTTATTCATTTTGTTGTTTTTTGGCCTTTTTTTAATGATAGAAATTGAAACATTTACTTAATTTAATTGTTATTTTGAATGTTTTTTTTTCTACATTTATCTTTCCATTAGTCAACATTGTTCATAAAATACTATGGTTTGTCATAACCGCTACACTTTACAACAATGATTCACATTTCATTTGAAATCCTAATGAATAAAGCATAAAGAATAAAGTTTTTCTTTTGAAATTACTGTAGGTTTACATTTACTGACAATTGAATATTGAAATACTTATTTGTTCTCAATGTATAACCTATTGGTAATGCAAAGTAATATAAGTGCTGCACAATAACTTTCTGTTGGCAAAAACATAACTGTACTTCAGATATGTCTTTTAAAACAACACTCTGTGCCATAAAAAAGCCTTCTTCCCTGTTTGTGAAAGTGAAAATGAAAGTGTCGCAGATATTTGTAGGTGGTCTAACATTGCCTAAGTATACGTTTATAGGCTGTATCACCAAAAAAGTTGTATTTTTAGGGTGATGACAATTAAATATGATGACATTCAATAGAAGCTTTAAATATAAATATGACATGACAATATGATGTCATATGAGAATGGTCAGAATGGCCGCTATGGTAATTTTAGTAGTTATAAAATTCTGGTGGTTACAGTGTTAAAGACAGTAATTAAAAAAAAAAAAAGGAAGCAAACAAAAAGCAACCATTCCACAGAATTCACTAGGTTAATGACTAATGGCAGTACATACTGCCACTAAGATGGACTGACTATTGTGTTTTCTCTGTGGATCTGTTTCTACTGTTGAAAGGGTTTTACCTCCACTGCTAACAAGACATTTAATGGGGTGATTAACAAGAAATGTAATTATGTTCCTGTCTGGGACTTACATATTTCAAATGTTTATACAATCTACACTGTGAGCTATATTGTTTTTTTTTTTTTTTACCCAACTCTCATTTTCTACTTGTTCCCAGTGAAGGCTAATATGACCTTATAAGAGATTATGACTAAAATAATTCCGGTTGACTAAGTTCGCAAATTGGTTATGTCACAAAGCACTTTGCGGGCTGCAAATTCAGCAGTGTGTGTGCAGTGTAGAGTGGCATACAGTCCAATTACAGATTGCTGTCACCACTTTCTGCTTCACATAAGCTTTGTAGCGATATATAAACACGCTGTTTGAACTTGACATTGTGGATGGATGGCTGAAGGAAGCCTGTTTCCCTTGCTACCTTCTAAATGTCCATATTTATTTCTATCCTATTTAATAGGATGCCGACATATTTGGAAAGGAAGAAAAATGGGTCCTGGCTGAAGCGTCTGCTCAATGGCATGTGTGCTTTTCAGCATTTCAGATGAGTTGGAGAAAGTCATTTGAAATCTCTGCCGCTTGCTTTAATACCTGCAGTCCTTCAGTGCAGCTTTCTAACAAATCCCATCTCTTGATCCCTGCCTAAATGGTGTGTTGTCATAGACTGCGCGGGTCATTTTCCAGGCCACTTCCTGTGTGATGCTTTCAGCTGTCACTTCAAATGGCAATAGACTTTTTGTGAAGTCCTATAAAATAGCAGATTTACGTGGCTGAATACAGATAAAAAAGGCAAGCTATAGAGTCACATTTACATTAAAGGAACGTTCTGAGTTCAGTTCAAGGTAATTTCAATTGACAGCCTTTGTGGTTAATAGATGAATAGCAGAAATGTAATTTTAACATTTGCAAATGCAAATAAAATATGTATTTAAATAAAAGAGTATAACAGTAAGATGTAACAAAGGCTCATTCTGAAAACGTAGCCCTATATACATTTTTGGAGATCGAGAATTATGGAGCCAGAAGTACGTATCCCTGCACTTCGTCCTTAAAATGAATGCTACGGGGCGGTATGATGCTGTTCCATTTTACGCTAACAGCTGACCACTTACGTCCATATGGATAGCTTTCCTGCTGTTACTGGTTTGTCCAGTGGCTCGCCGCGTACATTGATGGACTTGAGATGCAGAGAGGAGTTGACTGCGATGACGAGGTTTGAGTCCGTTGAAGAACGGTTCCAGAAAGCAAGTAAGACAAAAACAAAAGCCAAAAAATGTAAGTAAATAACATGGTAAGAATATGGTAAATGCTGAAAATGTGGTTAAAACAGGAAGCTTTTCTTTTTCTGGATTGCTTTTTTACACACTGTCAGTTGGGTTCAGTGAAGTGGGTGGGCAGGTCAATTGGTGCTTTTGAAAATACTATCAGTTGGGTTTAGGGAAGGGGGAGGGTTAGGAATCAGTCAGTTGGCCAGTCAGTCAGTCGACAGCGGCCTCTAGTAGATTTACACGAGAAGAGCAGGTGCAAGTGGCACTCACAAGAGAAATTTGAGATCTCAAAAAGCGCACACAGCAGCCTCTGGTGAATTCGCAAAAACATCAGCTGCAAAAAAACATAGACTGTAAAATATATGGACGTAGTATCCGTGACGTCACCCATAGGTTTCTGAAGAGCGCAAATGAAGCTACAAGTAGGCGCGGCCAACCGTCGCCATTTTGTTCGCGCGTCATGGCACCCACGGCAGGATACCAAACAAGGGCAAAGAGGCGGAGAGTGAGCGGAGCTACAGACACCTGCTGGCATTTTGCTTGGACTTGACAGACAGACTTTACTTTGGGAAAAACGCTTAATACTTCATTACCTGCGACTTGTTTGTGTTCTGACCACATGTGCTTGGTTGTATCCTATATCAATAAAGTGTTTAAACTTTTAAAAACACTGTTGTAATACATTGAGCCACTAAGCATTGTTCTGATGACGTTTTTTAACAGGAGGAAAACGCGAATTACGTCCAAACACTTCAATTGTAGTCTGTGTTAGTAAATGCAAGACAATTGATGAAATCCAGGCATAACACTGTATGACAACGCTTCAGATGACTGTTCTAGCCTACAGCTAATCAATCTGTCAGATTCTGGAGAGCATCACAGCTCTAAAGAACATTATAAATGATAAATGATCTTAAAAAACAAATACATTTATAGAGATGCACACAGCATGCCATATCATCTGCTAATTGTAGGAAATAATCCCAAAAGGCAATTGACTGTGTAAAGAAACATTAACCAACACAAAAATGCGATGTATATGCCGAGTTCAACGGCTAATTCGCCAGAATCAGCTTAGGTGACGAGACAGCGAGCAGCGAGACCTAGCTGTCACTCAAGTGGCCACGCCCTTAATTATACAGACTTAATATAACTTAATAAAAAGAAACGCATGAGTTATAAAAAAAATTCACCCCCCTCACAGTCATGAAGGTTAATCACGGCTATATGCACCAAAGCCATCTTTTGTACCAGGCTGCAAGCATGTTTTTATCAGCTGTAAAAATGGCCAATTTCCCATTGCAGTCAGAAATGACCTGGACTTCCTGGAGCCAGCCCCCCCAAGGCGAGTCGATGAATTGCAGTTTTAGTTACTTTCATATAGGCTTCCCGAGGGAGAGCGGGAGGTTGCCGCTTGAAAAAAACAAACCTACTGGGATGTATTTGGTGCTTTCCAGAAATGTATATGGGGCTACGTTTTCAGAATGAGCCTGGGTTGGTAAGACACTCACAATGCATGATGCATTTGGGACTACAAAAGTAATTTGCAGTTTAGTTTTTAGGTGTCATTTGTGTGATGCAATGAATTTGAAATTTTACACACATTTTGTTAATGATGTTCATTCTTTACATATTGTGGTTTTATTTTTATTTATTGACCCCTTTAACTTCCACCGTATGGGCCCTTCTGTAACCCAATATTACTTAATTAAATCACTGATATATTATTGGACATTTATTAATGGTTTAAATTAGTTTGTTATATTTTTATATTTAATTTGTGAAAGTGTTTTATTCATTTTGTTGTGTTTTTTTGACAAACAAATGTAGTAGACCTTTATTTTAATTGTTATTTTGAATGTTTGTTTCCCCATTTATCTTTCCATTAATTCATTCATTTTCTTTTTGGCTTAGTCCCTTTATTAATCAGGGGTCTCCACAGTGGAATAAACCGCCCATTTATCTTTCTATTAGTCTCTATTGTGCCTACAATGCTTTAACAATTTGTCATAACCACAACACTTTAAAATAATGATTCATATTCATTTGAAATAATAATAAATATAGCAAAACTATAATATTTATGCTAAATATAGCAAAACTAAAACTTTTTTTTAGTTAGGTTTACATTTAATGACAATTTATATGAATATTTGTTAAATACATTTCAATAAATATTGAAATACTATTCATGGTAAATTAATTTTTGTTCAAAATGTATAACTTATAGAGAATTGGCTTGTGTTGATGCAGCACATTCTGGATATTTAGAACAAGTGAGCCTGATTCCAACTGATTTCCATCTGTCCGTGTTTTCAGCTTCTCAGACACACAAAAAGTCTTTATAAAGGTATATACACCCATATGTTTGTCTATTGCAGTGATTCATTTAAATGTTGGTGAGATGTTTTTCAAAGATGTTATTATAAAATGGTCAGCTTTTTCTGCTGTGATTTCCATTGTTAGTTTCTGCGTTTGTACATTAAACATGGCCGAACACAACTCACAGTGACGTAAATTATTGAGCTCTATTGGTAATGTAATGTAACAATGATTACATTTTTTAAACACGGTTAATCACAATTTTTCAGTGATTAATTATGATTATTTGCATTGCTATGAGCAAAATTCAATATAATATAATATAATATAATATAATATAATATAATATAATATAATATAATATAATATAATATAATATAATATAATATAATATAATAAAATATAATCATTCATTCATTTTCTTGTCGGCTTAGTAACTTTATTAATCTGGGGTCGCCACAGCAGAAACCCACGCGAACGCGGGAGAACATGCAAACTCCACACAGAAACACCAACTGACCCAGCCGAGGCTCGAACCAGCGACCTTCTTGCTGTGAGGCGACAGCACTACCTACTGCGCCACTGCGCCACTGCGTTGCCTAATATAATATAATATAATATAATATAATATAATATAATATAATATAATATAATATAATATAATATAATATAATATAATATAATATAATATAATATAATATAATATGAGGGCAGCACGGTGGCACAGTGGTGCTCTTGCCTCACAGCAAGAAGGTCGCTGGTTTGAGCCTCGGCTGGGTCAGTTGGTGTTTCTGTGTGGAGTTTGCACATTCTCCCTGTATTCGCGTGAGTTTCCTCCGGGTGCTCCAGTTTCTCCCACAGTCTAAAGACATACACTATAGGTGAAATGGGTAAGCTAGTAGTGTACGTGTGTGAATGAGAGTGTATGGGTGTTTCCCAGTGATGGGTTGCAGCTGGAAGGGCATCTGCTGCATGAAACATGTGCTGGATAAGTTGGCGGTTCATTCCGCTGTGGGGACCCCGGATTAATAAAGGGACTAAGCCGAAAAGAAAATGAATGAATAATATAATATAATATGAAAAATGCACGGATTTATATGTTAAATTCCTTCTAACTTCTAAGCCCTAATATTTCTAAATCAAATATGAAACAGATTATATTTATTTAAATTTCATGAAACAAATAATTTTATATTTAAAGGATTTTCTTTTATTACACTAATTGTCCTGTGATACGTTTTAAGATTTAAATGAAACCTAGTGGATTAACAAACATTAACACACTGAACATTAATGTAAAGAGTACTATTTTGACACTGTGTCTGATTTATAGTGTCTGGTCAACCTCCAGTATTTCATCACTCGTCTGTATCTTTCCATTTTTAAAGGGAAGAGTATTGCAGAAAATGTGCCAACTGTAACCAAGCTGCTTATATGTTGGCCAACTTCCTGTTGATGTAGGGCCATGCTTTTGCTGCACTTGAGTGCCTTTGAAATTGAACCATGAAGTGTAAAATTGCTTTGGGTACGAAGCAAAACTGCATAGCGTTTGCGTGTGGCCTGATGTATTATTGAGACGTGCAAACGTGGAACGGCATGCTTTGAAATGAATGCGCACAGAGTGTGTTGTTTACAAAGCTTTGTCAATTTGTTCAGCTTGATGGCAACAGTCAGCATGTTTTCAGTCACAACTTATGCCGAGCTGCAGTATTAGGCTTGTTTGGGGGAACAGTGGAGCCACAGTCAAAACAGAGCCTTTCGCTAAGTGAGGATGAAAAGTGAAGAAGCTTGGCAAGGGATTTTTTTTACTTTTCTTTTTCTTCTCCTTTTCTTCCTCTGGGGCTTGTAAGCTGTGGGAACAGACAATGCATGAGCACATCCAAAATGGCTCATGCTTATCCTCTTATGACAGCATAAGCATTTCCAATGTCTGAACAGACGAGGAAGGAACAATACTCGAGAATCAGGGGAAATGTCCAATCTCCATTTGAATCTTTGAATATTTATTAAATAAATCAATAAATTCACAAAAAAACAAACTCATTTCTAGATTGATCACTTGATTCAATGTACCTAGTGTACATGTTTTTTTATGCTATTCTTATATTTAAAAATGTAAGTGTTAATGACCAGTCTTTGATTAATTAACCAACTTCTTCAAATATCTTCATGCTCAGCAGAAGAAAGAAATCCAAACAAGTTTGAAACAAGAGGAGGATGGGAAAATTAAGACAGAATTTTCAATTTTTTGGTTTATCCTCCTCCATTTTTTGGTCTATCATCCTAGTTCTTTTCAGCAAATACAACTTAATATACACTATATACTGTTTATATGTACTACAGTTGAAGTCATTATTATTAGCCCCCATTTTTTTGCTTTTTTAAATATTTCTTAAATGATGTTTAATAGAGCAAGGAAATTTTCACAGAATGTCTGATAATATTTTTTTCTTCTGGAGAAAGTCTTATTTGTTTTATTACGGCTAGAATAAAAGCCGTTTCAATTTTTTTAAAATCATTTTAAGGTCAAAATTATTAGCCCCATTTAAGCAATTTATTTTTTCGATTGTCTACAGAACAAACCATCATTATACAATAGCTTGCTTAATAACCCTAACCTGCCTAGTTAACCTAATTAACCCAGTTAAGCCTTTAAATGTCACTTTAAGCTGTATAGAAGTGTCTTGAAAAATATCTAGTAAAATATTATTTACTGTCATCATGGCAAAGATAAAATAAATCAGTTATTAGAAATGGGTTATTAAAACTATTATGTTTAGAAATGTGTTGAAAAAATCTTCTCCCCATTAAACAGAAATTGGGGGAAAAAATAAACAGGGGGGCTAATAATTTAGGAGGGCTAATAATTCTGACTTCAACTGTATATTTGTTAAAAGTGTGGAATGATTGATTTATGTGACACAGCAAGAAGGTCGCTGGTTCGAGCCTCAGCTGGGTCAGTTGGCATTTTTGTGTGGAGTTTGCATATTCTCCCTGTGTTGGCGTGGGTTTACTCTGGGTGCTCTGGTTACCCCCACAAGTCCAAAAAACATGTGGTAAAGGTGAATTGGGTAAGCTAAATTGTCCGTAGTGTATGTATGTGAATAAGTGTGTATGTATGTTTCCCAGCATTGGTTTGCAGCTGGAAGGGCATTCGCTGCGTAAAACATATGCTGGATAGGTTGGTGGTTCATTTCGATGTGGCAACCCTGGATTGATGAAGGGAAAAAGCCGAGAAGAAAAATATTTAAAATTCAAAGAAACTATGATGCTATTTAGCCTTAATTATTAATTAACCTGCATTTTCTGAAAAGTGATCTTGAAAAAGACTTCACTGTATTCAGTTATAATACTGAGTTATAATACGGAGGGCAAATCTCGCTCTGCAGACATGCTTGTGTCTGGATCCATAAGTAACGTTATTGTTGTAACAACCGAGAGAGGAGATAAAACGTTACCTCACAAACATGCCAGCAGAGAGAGAGAGAGAGAGAGAGAGAGAGAGAGAGAGAGAGAGATTACAGCTTTAATTTTTTTCCTACCTGGGTTCTGATGTACTTTCCTGTCAGTGAAAGACTGTCTAGCAAACTCACAAGTTTGTGAATTGTGCAATTATCTGCTTTTTAAGAAGTGGGACCTCCATAGACTACGTCGAATAGTTCGGACTGCTGAGCGAATCACTGGTACAACCCTTCCTACTCCCCAAGAACTGTACTTATCCAGAGCGAGCAGAAGGGCTGCCAAAATCACTCTGGACCCCTCACACCCAGCACACTGCCTCTTTGAACTTTTACCTTCTGGTCGACGCTACCGAGCACTGCGCACCAGAACAGCCCGACACAGAAACAGTTTCTTCCCTCAGGCAATCCATCTCATGAACACTTGATGAGAATAATTGTGGAACCAACATCACTACTTGCTATACACTTTTATACATATATACACTTATTTAGCAACAGACTTTACATGCCAATTTGCACATAACAGCTGCACATATAACGTTGTATATAGTAATAATCATGTACATACACTTGTCTGTATATATGTATATTTGCACTCACTACTTCTATTTTTAAAAAAATATATTTATTATCTGTTTTTTTGTCCTGTCTCTGTAATCCTGTTGCACTGTAGAAGCTCTGTCACGAAAACAAATTCCTCGTATGTGTGAACATACCTGGCAATAAAGCTCTTTCTGATTCTGATTCTGATTAATTACTTGCGGTTTCCTCCCTCACCATAGTAAGCTACCGCCATACAGGTAATTAGCCAAGTTATTGTATAACGATGGTTTGTTCTGTAGACAGAAAAAAATTGCTTAAAGGGACTAATAATTTTGACCTTAAAATGGTTTTTAAAAAATTAAAAACTGCTTTTATTCTAGCCGAAATAGAGCAAATAAGACTTTCTCCAGAAGAAAAAAAATATTATCAGACATACTGGAAAAAAATTCCTTGCTGTTAAACGTCATTTGGGAAATATTTAAAAACGAAAAAAAAAAATCAAAAGGGGGGCTAATAATAATGACTATAAATCTTTTTTCTTCATAGCCAGTGCAACATTATCAATTTCTGACAATAGAACATATTTTGTTCTTGACAGTTTACATAAAAAATGCATCACATTTAATCAGAAATAATTATAAATGGTCCCCATTTTTATTATTAGCCGCATACAGGATCATAGGAACCATAGCTGGTCTCCAGTAAACAGGAGAATTGGCTGATGCTACATCCACTGGATTAGCTGACACGCACAACCGATCCTCTTTTCTGGTGTGGAGCTGGAGGAAACTCATATCCTTGAATATGTCTGATGCTGCAAGGTTTAACCACAGAAGACAGAGTGCAAGCACCCTGCCATTTGACACAAACCGCTGTGTCTTGACCACTTCTATCAGGCACACATGAACAAAGACCACAGGAATAACTGAAGCCTCACAGACATGGATATGCATGCTTGCACAACCCTTTCCTTGGAAAATAATCTCCACCCAGACCACTTTAAAAAGTTTTTTTTCCAATCCACTCTTCCATTAAAGTTTTCTCCTCCCCCTTAAGCCTTGTTACTACACGGCAGGCTTAGACAAAAAGCTTTACAAGAGTGAGAAAGCGGCATTATAAATATAGAGCCGCTTCTCCAGGCCTGATCAACAGCACGAGGCGAGTCATTAATAAGGTAATGAAGCTTTTGAGAGAGACCGGCTGAGGCATTGATTCTGTGGAGGCAGACAGACGTGGCATATTCAATTCAATTTTACTACTGCGCATGAATATCTTTTCTCCGTAGCCCACACCACATTAAAGATTTCTGATAAAAGGATGTCTCAAAGGCTCTCTCCAGGCCAATCCCATTTCTCCTGTCAAACACACCACAGGCAGGTAAGAAGCTTCCTAGATCCTTGGAAATCCAGACGGTTTGATGCCGCAGTGTGAAAATGTGTGATAAATAATTGAACTAATAGCTGGATTTTCAACCGGGAACATGGAACTGAAGTCGAAACCAATGTGTGAATAATCTTTCTGTCTGCCGGCTGCATTTCAGTCAATATCCAAATCATTTACTTTCAAAACCTCTTCTTCTGGATCGATGTCTTGTTTACAGAATGAAAACTAAACAGGGTGAATGGTTAAAATTAAGCACATTTGCAGCGGTGATGCGGCGTGAACAATCAATATTCAGAGCTGCCGATGACTTCTCTTTGCTAAGGAGCTTTTATTTCTTTTGTAGGTACTGTATTGTAACCGTCTGTGCACTCAAAAAAAAAAAAAAAGTCAAATAATGTGCCTAAAATGATGATTGCAGTTTATAAATTGTCAACTGGTGCTTTAAAGACTCACAGAGACAACACAAAATAGCCATACTTTTATCATAGACATAGTGGATTAATCTATGACTGTGGATTACATCGATACACCATTAGGTGGCAATGAATGACTGTTATTATGAATGAGTCACTGAATCAATAACTTAATCGATTCATTGAAAAAGCATGTATTTAGGAAGACATGTTTTCCGATAAAGAAATATTTAAATAAATTGAATCTAATCAGGCAGCACAGTGGCTAGCACTGTCGCTTCACAGCAAGAAGGTCGCTGGATCGAGCCTTGGCCAGGTCAGTTGGTGTTTCTGTGTGGAGTTTGCATGCTCTCCCCTTGTTCGCGTAGATTTCCTCCGCGTGCTCCGGTTTCCCCCACAGTCCAAAGACATGCGCTATAGGTGAATTGAATAAACTAAATTGGCCGTAGTGTATGTGTGTGAATGTAAGAGTGTTTGGATGTTTCCCAGTGCTGGGTTGCAGCTGGAAGGGCAAGATATATATTGGAAAACACTCACAGAGACACACAAACAGGTGTGTTGATCTGGTGTGCAATTCCCATTTTAGAATTCCATTCTGGCTTATTTGGGACTATTCAGTCCAAATAATGGTTGGTTGTTTCAACCTAAATTTGGGTCAAATCTCAACAAACCAAACCAAGGATTAAAATGTATTTTAAAATAATCAAAATAAAATAATCAAAACCAAATGTTGCCATATATCATTTTTAACACACTGTTAGTACATAATTATATTTTACTGGGACCCAATCATAGCATGCCTAACTATATTATTCATTCATTCATTCATTTTTTTTTTCGGCTTAGTCCCTTTATTAATCAGGGGTCTCCAGCCACAACCCAACACTGGGAAACATCCATACACTCTCACATTCACACAAATACACTACGGCCAATTTAGCTTATTCAATTCACCTGTACTGCATGTCTTTGGACTGTGGGGGAAACCAGAGCACCCAGAGGAAACCCACGCGAACACGGGGAGAGCATTCAAACTCCACATAGAAATGCCAACTGACCCAGCCGAGGCTCAAACAAGCTCACCTGCCTAGCAATATCTTAAATGTATATTTCATGAATGAAATGTTAAAATTACTGGATAATGTTGAATTTTTTTTAAAAAATCAGTAAATAAACAACATTTGAGATGCCATTTTATTGTAAAATCGTGACAGTCAATTCTAAATATACTTAATCCTGTCATGAGCAGAAATAGATCAAAAACGTGAATAAGTGGGTCTACAAAACACATAATAAACATGCATACAAGACCTGAGAGAGAGCAGACTTAATTTTTTTTTTAATCATTGTTTTTTGTGCAGGAGTGAAGGAAAATTAGCCTTTGAGCAAGAAATTTGCGCTTGCGCAGTTCATATTGTAGATGCACTCTCTCATTACAATAATGCACTCTATTCATTAAAGCAATGCCACATAAATAGCCTCGAATGAACTATAAAGAAAAAAAAGTTGTATCCACGGCATATTGCTGCCATAGGAAGCTGCAGATATTGCCTATGCCTGGATCTGCTGATTTAATTCAGATACAACGAAAAATAGACCACAGGTAGCCTTAAATAAAACAAAATGTTCACATTTTAATCCCCCTGACTGTAGAAAAACTTGCATTTTTAGGGCATTCAGAACAGAAGCATAACAGACAATCTAAGTATAACATAGTATGTGTTTGTGCTTTATGCATGCTTGTTTTCTTGACATTAATTTTATAATGTGTCTGGAATGAATATATATATATATATATATATTAGGGGTGTCAAAATTAATAGTTTTTCGATGCACCGCAATGCAATCTTCTGAAGCGTGCCAATACATTCGTTCCAGGCACATTACAAAATGTAATTAATGTCAAGAAAATATATGTATATATTTTCCCCCCATATAGTTTTTTTTTTTCTTTTTTAAATATTTCGCAAATTATGTTTAACAGACCAAGGAAATTTTCACAGTATGTCTGATCATATTTTTTCTTCTGGAGAAAGTCTTATTTGTTTTATTTCGGCTAGAATAAAAGCAGTTTTTACATTTTTTTAATGAACCATTTAAGGTCAAAATTATTAGCCGCTTTAGGCTAAATTTTTTTGATAGTCTACAGAACAAACCATCCTTATACAATGACTTGCCTAATTACCCTAACCTGCCTAGTTAACATAATTAACCTAGTTAAGCCTTTAAATGTCACTTTAAGCTGTATAGAAGTGTCTTGAAAAAATATCTAGTAAAATATTGTTGACTGTCATCGTGGCAAAGATGAAATAAAAAGAGAGGGGGGGGATATATTGAGGTAAATAAGACAATATAAGTATAAAATAAATTTGTATATATATATATATATATATATATATATATATATATATATATATATATACAGTATATATATATATATATTTTTTTTTTTAGGTTTATTTGCAAAAACATATATTTTTTGTAATTTTTAGATATCATAGTTTTATGATGTAGAGTTTTTAAAAGTTTTCAGAAATCATATTTTTACCTGCTTATTTCCAGATGACAGGCACATAACCTGATGTTCATCTGGAACTATTTCAAAACTGGAATGTAACTGGAAATAATACATCGAAATGTGCTTTTGCTTAATTCCACACTCTGTTCTCCATTTCATTAATATTTACTTTTGTTTATATTATGTTTGATTAAACAGTTGTGTGTACAGTCAATTTTCTACCAAGTGAACACTAAGCTGTGCAAATGACAAAAACACACAAACATTTGAAATGACTTGTTACATAAGCTGTACCTTGCCAGTGGAGTTTAATCACAGTCAAGGGACATCATTAAGGTTGGCTAGACATCAATGTGATGAAGAAGCAAAATGTGCTTTATAAAGATACTGGAATGACTAATATAGTTTATGCTGCAATTTAATATGACTTAACATTGATTGGAGGTTGAGTGTTTTTACGGAACATCAAAAGATAGGAATATTTGATTTTCTATCCTAATGCAACTCA
This sequence comes from Danio aesculapii, assembly GCF_903798145.1. Lineage (NCBI taxonomy): Eukaryota > Metazoa > Chordata > Actinopteri > Cypriniformes > Danionidae > Danio > Danio aesculapii. The sequence goes on from NC_079446.1 coordinate 23,180,242, forward strand.
ATACTTTGCTCTTCTGGTGTTTCTTGGGATCTGTGAATATTTAAAGCATATACCAAATGCACAGATTAAATTACATAAATTATATAATAGAAACACCATTTCTTGTTATTAATATTAAATAGTTTTTCTTTATTATTAAAATAAAGTGAAGATAAAAGAACAATTGGAAACTTCCTAAATAACAAGGTCACTACTTAGTTCTATTTCATGATCCTAGCGAGAAGTAAAAGGGTTACTTTCTAGCATAGCTCATGAGTTGCATACAGTGTAAGTCAGAATTATTAGCCCCCCTTTGATTTTTATTTCTTTTCTTTTTTTAAATATTTCCAAAATGATGTTTAACAGAGGAAGGAAATTTTCACAGAATGTCTGATTTTTAAAACCATTTTAAGGTCAAAATTATTAGCCCCTTTCAGCTGTTTTCTTCGATAGTCTGCAGAATGAACTATCATTATACAATAACTTTCCTAATTACCCTAACCTGCCTAGTTAACCTAATTAACCCAGTTAAGCCTTTAAATGTCACTTTGAGCTGTATAGAAGTGTCTTGAAAAATATCTAGTAAAATAATATTTACTGTCATCATGTCAAAGATAAAATAATTAGAAATGAGTTATTAAAACTATTATGTTTAGAAATCTGTTGCAAAAATCTTCTCTTAAACAGAAATTGGGGAAAAAATAAACAGGGTGGCTAAAAATTCTGATTTCAATTGTATACGCTAAAGCACAGTACACGCAAAAAAAATGCACAAAAAGTCATAGAGAAATTACAGGTAAGAGAAATTACAGGTAAAGGTAAGGATCTGTATTGAAACAGTGTCTTAATGTGTAATTTTGAATTAAAGCCCAATCATCCAGAACATTTCATGCAGGCCAATGAGCCCTACCACAGAGCAAAACAACACTAGCAGGTTTCTTAAAGCTGAAAACATTGAAATAATGAATTGCCGATATCCCCGTCCTGAGTAAACCTGAGTGAAAATATCTAGAAGTCATTGGTGACAAAGTTACGGCTGAGAAACAGTCAGTTAACTGTGAAAGAAACTGATGAAGAGCAGAAGATAATTTGGATCACTTCATTTGATGTTTTCCACAACATAAAGAGTTTTTGTTAATATGTTTGGTTCTACGTAATATGAGTTTGGTTCTTCGTGGAAAAGCCATAACTAAAATTTCTTCAAACAGAATGAAGAACATTGAAGATTATATTCCTTTTGAAAACATGATAAATAGTTAATATGCATAATAACATAAAATAAGTGTTTAAAATAGTTTTATATGTTTTCCTCCACTGTATTATTTGGTCATATTTACAATAAGGTTCATTAGTTAATGCATTTACTAACATGAACTACTGTATGTACTGTATGAACAATACTTGTACAGCATTTATTAATCATAATTCAGCATTTACTAATGCATTTTTGACATCCAAGTTAATGCTTGTTTACTTTAGTTAATGCAAAGTGGCAAAGTGGGTAGCACAATTGCCTAACAACAAGAAGAAGGTCGCTGGTTCGAGCCCCGGCCGGGTCAGTTGGCATTTCTGTGTGGAGTTTGCATGTATTCCCCTTGTTCACATGGGTTTCCTCTGGGTGCTCTGGTTTCCCCCACAGTCCAAAGACATGTAGTATAGGTGAATTGGGCAAGCTAAATTGTCCGTAGTGTATGTGTGTGAATAAGTGTGTATGGATGTTTCCCAGTGACGGGTTGCAGCTGGAAGGGCATCCACTGCGTAAAACATATGCTGGATAAGTTGGCAGTTCATTCCACTGTGGAAACCCCAGATTAATATAGGGAATAAGTCGAAAAAGAAAATGAATGAATAAACATGAATGAACAACTGTATTTTCTTTAATTAATGTTAACTAACATGAACACACACTGTAGTAAATGCATTGTTCATTGTTTGTTCATGTTAGTAAATGCATTCACTTTAACATTAACTAATACAACCTTTTTGTAAAGTGTTATCTATTATAAATAATCATATTGTTTTATGTCAACGTCTATTGAATACACTGCAGTTTAACACATTTATTTGCAAAAATATGTTTAAAAATGTAATGCTTCATGGCACAGTTACAATGAGTTTCCTATTCTCTCAGTGAGTCGTAATCACAACAATTAAAACACACACACTAGATAATCAGAAGCTCAGCTGCATTTGATATAGTTGGGTAACAGATCCTATGCTAGCCTGTCTCAGAGGAGATTGCTAAAAGCAAATAATCATTCCTTAAAATCTCATCAACAGAGCTTGTCTGTGATAAACTGTTTCCCAATAAACATGGTGTTGGGCTAATTTACTTGCACTTTGAGTCTGATCAAAGAAACATCTACTTCTCACCTCGTATTAAGTTTTGTGAGTAGTTTCATTTAGCCTAATCTGAAAATTAGCTTTCCTATTACTGCTAATTCCAACAGGAAGGTTTAAAAACAGTCTGTGCACACCAATGTAGCTAAAAGATCAGTGGGTGGAGAACCAGCTTGGTCTCAAGAGCATGTAAAATGTCTGCAAATTTTAAAGATCAAAGTGCATGATAAATAAAGTTCTCTCAAAATATCAAAAATAAAAAAGAAACTATTCTGAATTAAATGGAAGCATGCAACGTAGATACAGGAACGTCCATTTTGTTGGACGTTGGAGGTTCGCTGACCAATCAAAGCAAATTAGGCTCCCAAACATGAGTGGTTTAGGAAACAAAAATCTTTAAACAAATCATCAGAGACTCCTTGAGAAATGCAGGTGATTTTATTTTTGAATGTATTTTAATGAGAAAATCAAAGAGCTATTTTATCCTTTGATGCATGTAAACCTAATGTAGGAGATCTCCAAAACAATTCATTTAAATGATAATACATTAAAAAATATTCACAATATCACAATTAAAAGACATTGAAGGATATCTTTTGGTTTATGGAGAATTTTGTAATTATTACGGCATCAGCATCAAAACAGTTCCAAACCTGTTTATGTTGTTTTCTTTTGTTGATCGCAAAAGAAGATATTTTGAAACGTGCTAGAAACCAGTAGCCATCAACTCCAATAGTTTTTTACCCTACTAAGGATGCAGTAGCTACCGGTTTTCAACATTCTTCAAGATATATTCTTTTGTGTTCAACAGTAAATGATCCATTTGTTTTTATTTGGGAGTGAACTATCCCTTATGTCTTGAACCCTCCAAAACAATGCAAAACAATTTGTTAAGATTGGTATCGGATGTTACAGAACATCAACGAAAAACTGATATTATTTTTACAATTTACAGTTAGTTTATAACAATATTTACACATCACAAATGAACTGTTGGGATTTGGAAAGTTTATTTATTTATTTATTTTTTAGTCAGAACCAATGCATGTAATGGATTGAAAGTTATATTAATTTCATACATTTCTAAATTAAATAAAGTGTTGTTTTTTACATGCTTACTGTACATAGTGTACTTAAAATTGCATTGAATGTAAATCATTTAAGTATGCGGTAATCAATGGATGGCCGTGTGTTTATTATCCCGCTTATTCCATGGTCATTTGCAAAGTTATAGACAAGTTAAAGCTAGTAATCCAACAAAAAATATCTGTCATTTTACCCATTCAGTCAACTATTGCACTGTATAAGTTGAATGAATGGGTAAAATGACAGTTTTTTGTTAGACCTGCACACTTTGAATCAGTTACAGACAGACAAAGAAAAAGAGAGAGAAATTGTGTGTGTGTGTGTGTCTACATGTATGACATGGGAATATCTAATAGCTCATAATAACACGTTAGCTACTCTCTACAAATATCTTTGAGCATACTGCCAAGATTATTGATCCCCAGCTCCCTGATAAAGCACATATCAGTCTCCTCGAGATTACACAGAGCAATGCTTCTATTATATTCATATTATATGTATTTAGAACTGTCATCGAAACTAACTGAAACTACCTGTGCATTAAAATGAATTTAAACAACTACTCTGCTTTACATCCTGGTCACATCACTGCCTTCAGTGTGCAATATAATTAATAATCCAGCGGTCTGTCGCAAATTATTCCTTACCTATCGCACACCTTTCAGCCAATCGGAATCGAGAATTTCAACAGATCAAGGAATAAACAACAGTATTTTACATTGCTTTATTGCTGATCAAATAAATGCAACACTAAACCTTTGAAATGGTGTACGTAAAATAAAATTAAATAAAATTAAATGAAAAATAAGAATAATACATTTAAGATACGGTTCATTCATACTAAAACAAATATTAAAGCCTTTAAGCAGATTTTTATATTCTAGCTAATACTTGATAATACTTAATGATGCTAGTATAATTGACAATGTGAGCATGCAGTTGTAATTCAAGCTTTAAATGATCTAATTTTATACTTAAAAAGCATGCCAGTTAGCCATTTTTGGCTTGATGTCCTAATTACAAACAAGAAAAGAATTGAATGTGATGTTTTGCTTTGTGGTTTGCCTTTTACACAGCTGATTAAAACAATTAAGAGCTTCAATTGACTATGAAAAGTCAATATGGCAGCGTTTATTGAAATGTGTTCCACTAAATGCTACTGAAATAGAGAATACATGTAGTTATAATGCTGAATAATTGTAGTCTCAAAGTGGTTTTAAATATTTGTATTGGCTGCGAATCAGACAACAGAATGACAGACATGGAAACCAACCAAGCCGAGCTGCACAGCTAAAAACTATACTAGTGTCAAAGACTATCATACTATTTCATTCTCTGCTGAGGTATTGTCATAGCTCATCGACTCTTCTCAATAAACCTTTTGCTTCAGATCACATTTGTGTGATCAGAGAGTAAAGACAAGGAGAAATGGCAGCGTTTCAGCAGGATAATGTGGACTCTTAGGAACTGAACACCTTGCGAAAGACTGCCAACTGTAATGTTAGACGGCCCCTTCAGGCTAGCAATTTATCTGCCTAGACCTGCGAGAAACACTGCAACAATGCTAACGATAATTAATGTAGATATGTTTTCCTCTCGGTTTAATTACAAGATCATTAGTATGAGAATTTAAGCCAGTCTCCAGCACAATAGCAGTGGCACGGGTGACACAACCTGCTGTATTTTTGATTTTATATCAATTCCTATGGTGAATGAAAGGCTGTGGATGACTCATGTAATGTATTTGACAACCTCTAATCATTTAAACCAACACATTCTCATTCCCCCTGCCTCCTGGCATTACTTTTTAACATGCAGGGGACTTTCAATTGTTTGCCTTATGCGTCAGATACAGACACTGTATAATTCATCACCTTGGAATTATAAGGTTCTATCTGCGTTCTGAATGATTTTGAGATATTGAGTTTCAAAGTTTTTGCATTCCATAGCAAACAGTATTTGTGAAACATTTGTTTTTTAAATAAAAAGTCTTAAAACGTAAACAACTTATAAAAAAAACATCCCATATGTAAATAAGTTGTCATTTAATAAGAATATGTCAATAACTCAATTTTGACAAAAATGTCAGATAGAACCTTATAATTCTAAGGTGACGAATTCTTTGCAAGCACTTGAAAAAGTAGAATTTATTTTTAAAAAATATATTCATATTATATCTCACTCCTCTCTAAAACTAATCATTACAAAACACAAAGGCGACTGGAAAATAGTATGAAAGCATTGCCATCAACTTTTGAAGCTACATCAAGTTTTTATTCAGGGAACAGTTCACTGGGCTAAATCCCAATGGGCACCTTGATGTCAAAAACACAAATCGATTTGATGTATATATACAGTTGAAGTCAGAATTAATAGCCCCCTGAATTATTGCCACCCTGTTTAACTTTTTCCCCCAATTTCTGTTTAATGGAGAGAAGATTTTTTCAACACATTTCTGAACATAATAGTTTTAATAACTCATCTCTAATAACTGATTTATTTGATCTTTGCCATGATGACAGTAAATAATATTTGACTAGATCTTTTTCAAGACACTTCTCTACAGCTTAAAGTGACATTTAAAGGCTTAACTAGGTTAATTAGGTTAACTACGTTAGGGTAATTAGGCAAGTTATTGTATAATGATGGTTTGTTCTGTAGACAATCGGAAAAAAAATAGCTTAAAGGGGCTAATAATTTTGTCCCTAAAATAGTTTTTAAATAATTAAAAACTACTTTATTCAAGCTGAAATAAAACAAAAAAAAGCTTTCTCCAGAAGAAAAAATATTATCAGACATACTGTAAAAATTTCCTTGCTCTGTCAAACATCATTTAGGAAATATTCAAAAAAGGGTGCTAATAATTCTGACTTCAACTGTATATACAGGGTTTGACATTAACACCCGTCAACCTGCCAAATGCGGGTAGATTTCAGCTGTGGCGGGTTAGAGAGCCGCTCCCACTAGCCGCTTTGGCTGGTTGAAAATAATTTTAAATTGTAGTTCATCGAGAAGCAGCACGACAAAATAACAGTGTTCGCGGCCGCGCAAGCAAAAGAAAGCAGGTAAATACCGAATACGTAGATGATCACGCGCACGGTGAGACGCATGCTTTCTTCACTCACTGACAAGGGTTTTAGTGTTGTGCACATGGCTGAGGTGATGTGCCTGAGTGATAATAAAGCTTACAAACAAAACTTGTGCGATCGGTGCTCTTTGAAATAGACCGGACAAAACGTGATGCTCGTCCACCCACAGTCCTGCTGCTTTCAGAAGCTCCAGATTCTTTTTTAAAATGTATTTTTGTATGCAGCAGCGATTACCGCTTTCACTTTAACCATTATTTGAACAGATTATTAATGGGCTAACGTTGATTGTGTGCACGTGATCATACTTTCATTATCGCACGCGGTATGTTTTTCACTTGCTTTCCTTTGTTTACTGTTTTTTTTTTTTATTTGGTTTAATTATCATCCTTTATAATAGCATTGCTTTAATAGGAGATTTAGGTAAAAAGAGTAGTCAGTTTGCACATAATGTTTGGATGTCATTTTGGCTGCATTTACACTGCATAGTTTAAGTCACCCAATAATTTCGTTTTTTTTTTTTTTTTTGAGGCACAGATCGGATATGGCCCATGTTATTCAAATCAGATTCAGGCCCTGTTAATATGTGGAAATTTATCCGATATGAATCAGATCTGTGGCGGTAGATCAGATTTTTATCTGTCAATGACTATGCTTTCATGGACATCAGTATTTATTTGCCTTTATCTGAATGAGACAATACCCGGTTTACATGTTATAGCACATAATTCAATTAACGTCATTGCACCACCACAGTATCCACGATATCCTCCAGAGTTTCATGTAATTTTTGCATTTCATTTTTAATTTGTCGACTTTAACTGCAGTTTGGCACTTTCACTTTCATTCAGGAACATTTCGTGCATGCCTCCTGTGACAAATAAGATATTGGATGCGAGTATAAACTACTGGAAGAGTGTTGTTTTAATGGAATTTGATATCGCACGCCGAAAGGGAGAAAAAAAAACCCTCAGCATTTCACGATGTGTGTGTCTGTGGTCCTTTAATGACTCAATAGGTGCAGAGAATAGTGTCAAACAGCCGTGCGTATATACAATCCTGTCGCAAAATGCGACGAAAAGACCTACATGAGGGTAATAGTTTGATTGTGATGTTTACATGTACTGCAATTTAATAATGCGACTAAAATCGACAAAATCCATGTCTTAATCTGATTTCTGTTCAGTTTGATTATGAACTTAATCGCCTTAAGGTAATGAAAAAGCAGTTTACATGGTAGACTCTTAATCAGAGAATTGTCTTAATCGTATTAAATTCAGATTATTGGTGTCGATGTAAACATTCTCAATGTGAGTCGTGCGTCTTACCTGTACCCAATGACGTCAACTCTGACGCTTTTATTTCAGAAAAGGCTCAAACCTTAAATCTCATACACAAGGACTAAAAAAGCTTTTAAACTATCATGTAGCACAAGTATTTAAGGGTGTTAACAAGAGACTGCGAGATACACCATGTAGACAATAACAACATGACATTATAAATCACAACATGACATTAAAATCCCAACTGGTTTAAAGTCTCAATTAAAAGAATATGGATAAATGCAAACTTTTCTGTCACAAACTATAGCAAAACAACTTGTCAAAAAGAAAATAAAAAATGAAACCAGACAAACAGATTAAATACAGGAATGGAGAAAAAAATTGTGGTTTTATTAGCGGCTGTCAGTTAGCGCCCGCTTTTTTTTCCTGCTCATTGCGTCTTTTGCCATGTGCAGTGTAAATACAGACAATTGGATACAAGTCACTTTTAAAAGCTGATGTACTGTAAGTGGGTCATCAAAAAAGAACGAATCAGATCACAGGTCACAAAATATATTTGTGGAATTGACCATCAAGATCTGCATTGTAAATGCAGTCTTTGACGTCAAGATGCTCACTATATGATATATTGTATAGATTTTATGCATATTAACTGTGATTAATTTAACATATAGTCACATGTAGCCAAATCTGTACATAGTCTATAGTCCAAATGAACTTTGCAATCAAACTTTTGATAAAAACCAAATCTTTAAACATGCCAGTGAATTGCTTTTACAAACATATCCACATTGATACATCATATCATTTCTGAATAAAACAGTATTTTTATAGGTACTAAAACAATAGTAATTGAGGATCATACTTTTAAAAAGAGTTTCCTATGTATAATTTAAATTTTTGTAATATATTTTCTTCAGTGGATGGCAAAAAAATGTCAGCTATGGTTTAGTGTCTTCAGTTTTGAGGAAACCCATTCTCTAAATTAAATGTTCCTGCCTCAGTCACTATCCTCTGTAAAAGTAAGAATGGCCATCAATATTCATGACACTGGCGCTCATTTACATATATTCTTTCTAATACGAAAAGAGTCTCACAAAAGCTAAATCAATATATTGTTTAACGTGAATGAGTGGGTTGGGGGATTTCCACATTATCTAGTCTTCAATATTCAGTAAAAAAAGCTTTGAGCCAATATATCAACTCTCTGTTTTCTGGATCTATTTCAAATATTTTTGACTAACCACACATACAGTATACCTTTATATTTTTTACTTTATTCATAACATGCAGGTTTTTTACTAGAAAATAAAAAACCTTTGCAATGTTTGTTTCCAAGTAGGTTGATCGTACCTTGTTCTGGCAGTCTTGGATTGAATGTTTTGGCGAGGATCTGTGTACGACTGCCATATTCACATATGTCTAATTGAACTGAGCAAAATGTGAAACACACCAGGTTCTGAAACGGCAGCAAACGTGTAAAGCAACCCTAATCATCAAGATGACAGGAAGATCCCAATATCATAGCTTTCTTAATGTAACACTTCAATCCCAAAGTTTAAAGAATTGACACTGGTAATTAGGGCTGCACAATATATCGATATCGCACAGTCACATCAGAAAGATATGCAATCTCCAGTCTGAATTATAGTTGATCAGGAGCCACAGAATTGTATTTAATCACTGTATTTATATGGAATTTATATGATTTATACAAAAAAAAAAAAAAAAAAAAAAATATATATATATATATATATATATATATATATATATATATATATATATATATATATATATATATATATATATATATATATATATATATAATAAAATAAATTCTTAGAATTTTTGTCTTGTTTGTAGTCCAAATATCTACATGTCAAAGTGAAAACAAGGTCATTTCACTTACCCCACTGGCAAATAATTTCCTTAAAACAAGCACAAAAAAAAACTTAATTTTGACTAAAATTCTTCTGATTTTTTTTTTTATATTTGGACTAGAAATGAGACAAAGTATTTTTTTTTTTGGTTTGTGATTATTCAATTTCTGTACTTGAATATTGTTACTCCCCAGAAAACCGTCAAATAGTGCTGTTCAAAGAGTTTTGTAAAACTGTATTCATAACGCAATATTTATCGCAGAAAAATAAAATATCGCAATATTTTATTTTAATATTATCGTGCAACCCTACATGTAATGACTTGATCTGGCAACAAGGAGAAGAAAATGAAGCCCTGCCCTAACAAGCTTCTTCACTCAGCCTGCATTTGATGGCTGCTGCAGGGCAGAGATGCGAATTTATTCAGTGTTGATGTTTTGTTTGACACCCATTTCCCCAATCAACATACACTTTCATCACTGGTAGTTCCTACTGTGCTGTGTAAGACCCTAATTTAAAGTAGGAGCTTTAAAGTTTTTCACCCAAAAATGAAGTTCCTACAGTGCGAATGCAAAAATGAGTACTTCTATTAAGAGTTCTAGGAAACATGCAAACATTCCTCTGTTGCAAAAGCCTCTTTAGTTACAAAGCTACTTATAGTCAACAGAATGTCTAAAAGGGACCATCTAAATAAAATGCAACCAAAACTGTGCTTTATTTTGATTTTAATCTTGCTTTACTTACAACAGATTAGGATAGCATTGGGTTAAGCACTCAAAATGGAAAATACAATTGCTTTCGCACTGAAAGCAATAGCCCACGACAAAATGGTACCTGTGGGACCTGACCAATCATCTCTATAAGACTTGTTTGGAAAGAGAGCATGTCTTTTTAAACATCTCTTAGACCATTAGCCACCACATTTGAAAGTTAATCCTGAAGCACAGTAAATCTGTGACTGGTTTAATCTACCCATGCTGTGCACAGTACACATTTCGGTTATCTACATTTTCCAGTTGCAGGTCGTCCCCAGTGTGAACTCCTATTATGGCACTACTCTTATCGGAGCTGTTTGTAGGAGCAATCTGAACAAATGTTTACTGCACTAATTGAGTTGTCGACCCCCTTGTTCGAATTATTCACAGCGTTTATCAGTAATGCGTCCAGCGATACAGATGTTGTTTAGTAGCTCTCAAGCAACTCTTGTTTCATTATTCCTGCAAAGATATCATTACACGAGATACCCCAAGCTCACGTCTAGCACTGTTTTAGTAGTAAAATAAGGCTTTTCCCCCTTGCAGACTGCATATAAGTTACTCTTATGACCACAGAGGGTCTCTCAGCACAGCTAACGTTGCAGTACTTTGCCTGTGAACACTTATATTCTCTTTTATGCTGTGCCACTGGTGTCTCATTGTCATGATTTAGACAGTGTTTCGCTGCAGTCTTGCCAATTGCTTTATAATAATAGGTTAAACAATGCAGAGTGATGACTTTATCATCGCTGCTGAGCGTAAACGACAGTTACATTTTTGCCTACTGATGAGGTTGCTGTAAACAGTCATTAAATTGTTCTTCTCTGTTTCACCATCACTTTGGGGATTTTAAACAAACACTCGTCGGAATAAATGTAGTGGAAACATTTTAAATAAACCTAAAATGAAACAATATGCAAATTCTGGCTGGCACAAATAAGCAGATAGTCATGTCATAAAAAAAAAATTGTAATAAATATAAAATAAACAATAAAATACATTTCAGTCATTCTTTTTAAATGCTATGTACACTACCTGACAAAAGTCTTGTCATCAATCCCAGTTGTGAGCAACAAATAACAACTTGACTTCTAGTTGATCATTTGGAAAAGTGACAGAAGGTAGATTTTTCAGATGAATCATCTGTTGAACTGCATCCCCATCATCACAAATACTGCAGAAACCTATTGGAACCCATATGGACCCAAGATTCTCACAGAAATCAGTCAAGTTTGAAGGAAAAATGCTGATTTGGGGTTACATTCAGTTTGGGGGCAAGCAAGAGATCTGCAGAGTGGGTGGCAACATCAACAGCCTGAGGTATCAAGACATTTGTGCTGCCTATTATGTTAAAAACCACATGACAGGGCAAATTCTTCAGCAGGATTGCACTCTTTCTCATACTTCTACCTCCACATCAAAGTAAAAGAAGAAAGAAAGCAAAGAAGGTCATGGTGCTCCAGGATTGGCCAGCCCAGTCAACAGATATGAACATTATTGAGCATGTCTGGTGTAAGATGTAGGAGGAGGCATTGAAGTTGAATCCAATGAATCTCGATGAACTCTGGAAGTCCTGCAAGAATGCTTTCTTTGCCATTCCAGATGACTTTATTAATTTGTAGTGATGTATGGATGCTTGGATACACATTATTAATTATTTTTCCACTGCTCCATGACTTTATATTCTCTACTGTACATTATTTCTGTTAAGTGACAAGACTTTTGTCTAAGCAAAGTCAGACCTTACTGTCCTAATTAAATAATTAAAATCAAGGCATGATCATATTTTATTTTGGTAAAATAAGCATAATCTAGAAGCCTTTGCCTTTCATATAAGCCACTTCTAATACCAAATAATCAACTAGAAGTCAAGTTATTATATGTTGTTCCCTAAACTTGGATAGGTGACACGACTTTTGTCAGGTAGGCATACTGGAGACTTTAAAATGAATTAATTTAACAATGAAATTTGGCCATCATGATATTACAAAGTATTGTTAAAAATTAACACACTAATTGAGATTTTCCAATGATTTAAACATTTATTTTAAATATTAAAAAGTGTTATTTTAAAAGAGTGTTAGACAACAACAATAATCTTAACAAAAATATGAGAAATCAGAATTAATCATTTAGAAGTGTGAGTGTGTAACAAATTATTATAATAAAAACGTATATAAGTATCATTATTAAAATGATTTTTAGTGTCATTATTATTAGAATCCTTATTATTATTATTATTATCAATTACAAAAACAATTTTTATGGTTGTTTTATTTTGCTTTTAAACATTTAGAGATGTATTAATCATTCATTCATTTTCTTTTTGGCTTAGTCCCTTTATTCATCAGGGGTCACCACAGCGGAAGGAACCGCCAACTTATCCAGCATATTTTATTTTGGCAGCAGATGCCCATTCAGCTGCAACCCATCACTGGAAAACACCCATACACACTCATTCACACATATACACTACAGACAATTTAGCTTACCTAATTCACCTATAGCTCATGTCTTTGGACTGTGGGGGAAACTGGAGCACACGGAGAAATCCCACACAAACATGGGGAGAACATGCAAACTCCACATAGAAATGCCAACTGACCAAACCATCACATATGATCTCCAGCTAAGCCTCTAATATCCTTTTCAGACATGGTAATAACTTACTTGTGTTTTTTGCACAGAATAAATCAACATTGTATCGCTGAATTTAGATGCAATCATTTCTCAGGGGAAGTATCTGCAACAGTCGGACGGCTCTAGCGCTCTCCTAGATAGGAAACTGTTTACTACAGTAACCGATGTGCATGATGACATAATTGATAGTGAATGACAAACAGCAAAGCAAGATTACACAGCGCTCTCTCATCTCTCAGGCATAGATATTTAAATAGTCGAGAAGGCAAAGCAGACTGCGGATACACTTAGGGATGTAATACAGTTTTCCCCTTTGATTCTGCCCATGCATGGTGTCAAAATCAAAGATTACACTATCACAGCTTAATTGGAATTTCTGAAGTTAAACGAGTTCAACACTGGTACTTGGAGATGAGATGAGGCTGATGAGATGCCTTGAGATCTGACCCGAGCCATGAATCATGAAGTGTGTCCTAAATTAATGTGTGACCTTAGCTTACGCACTTGCACCATTGATGGAACCGCAGAGACACTGAGAGGCATTGCAAAAAAAAAAAAGAAAGAAAAAAAAAAAAACAATTCCTCTGGCAGAAGTATCTGATAACTCTTATGGACTATAACCCCTCTATCACAGCCAACAAAATTGCTCTAATTCTTCACTTCAGCAGATAGCTTCAGTCGAATGGCAGCAATGCTATTATCCTGCAAAGTTGTGGGCTGATAGTCACTTTATGTTTGATTGCACAGTGTCGAAATCTCCGAACAGAGTAGCACTTTGACTTCACGTGTTACGGTTGAGTCAGTCAGTCAAGTTATTCAATCATCATTTAAGCCATTTGGATACACAAAAAAATACTTTTTTTAGCTATATTTGTGTGGATAAGTCAAACCACAACTTGATATTGAGTTTTTAATGACATCATTAATCAAAATTACTCTGGGCTCGAAACAAACACGATGCCATCCTAACATGCTAACTGCTTCCTCGAGTCTCTCCATGCGCAGAGGTTACCACTGTGGCCATTTATTTACATAATTGTTGGGCTAGAGCTAATTTTCTCAAGGACAGCAGTCTTACGCATTGGCTTGTTAATCAGAAATTGTAGTCATATAATTGAAGTATCATTTTCACTTTTACTCATGGTGTTCTGCTCTGACTACTCAGTATTAGGTAATAATTCACTGGCTTGGGGGTTATTATTCATTTGTTTTAGAAAGAAAGAAAGAAAGAAAGAAAGAAAGAAAGAAAGAAAAGAAAGAAAGAAAGAAAGAAAGAAAGAAAGAAAGAAAGAAAGAAAGAAAGAAAGAAAGAAAGAAAGAAAGAAAGAAAGAAAGAAAGAAAGAAAAATGAATGAATGAATTAATGAAAAAAAGGAAAAGAAGGAAGGAAAGAAAAAACTGAAAAAGAAAGAAAGGAAAGAAAGAAAGAAAGAAAGAAAGAAAGAAAGAAAGAAAGAAAGAAAGAAAGAAATAAAGAAAGAAAGAAAGAAAGAACGAAAGAAGCAAGAACGAAAGAAAGAAAGAAAGAAAGAAAGAAAGAAAGAAAGAAAGAAAGAAAGAAAGAAAGAAAGAAAGAAAGAAAGAAAGAAAGAAAGAAAGAAAGAAAGAAAGAAAGAAAGAAAGAAAGAAGAATGAATGAATTCATGAAAGAAAAAAGGAAAAGGAAGGGAGGAAGGAAGGGAAGATAAAACAAAAGAAAGAAAGAAAGAAAGAAAGAAAGAAGGAAAGAAAGAAAGAAAGAAAGAAAGAAAGAAAGAAAGAAAGAAAGAAAGAAAATAGAATGAATGAATTAATGAAAAAAAAGGAAAAGAAGGAAGGAAAGAAAAAACAAAAGAAAGAAAGAAAGAAAGAAAGAAAGAAGAAAGAAAGAAAGAAAGAAAGAAAGAAAGAAAGAAAGAAAGAAAGAAAGAAAGAAAGAAAGAACGAAAAAGCAAGAACGAAAGCAAGAACAAAAGCAAGAAAGAAAGAAAGAAAGAAAGAAAGAAAGAAAGAAAGAAAGAAAGAAAGAAAGAAAGAAAGAAAGAAGAATGAATGAATTCATGAAAGAAAAAAGGAAAAGAAGGAAGGGAAGAAAAAACAAACGAAAGAAAGAAAGAAAGAAAGAAAGAAAGAAAGAAAGCAAAGAAAGAAAGGAATGAAGAAAAAAGAAAAGGAAAAGAAGAAAGAAAGAAAAGGAAAAGAAAGAAAGAAAGAAAGAAAGAAAGAAAAAAAAAGAAAAGCAAAGGAAAGAGAGTAAAAAAAAAAATAAATTGCGTCCCAAATCACATACTTACAGTATGCACTAATCTACACCATTTTGTAGTATAAATAGTGTAAAAAGTGCGTTCACACTGAAAACTCTAAAAAATAATAAGTGCACTTTAATTACCTGGAGTGTGTGTAATGATGGACACTTCACGCACTCAACGACCGCTGCTTTGCTCACGTAGCAGAAGGGGCGGAGCTATCGGGTGCACATGTTAGATAACTTTATTTATTTTGGATGGTGAGAGCAAAATTTTCCTACGAGAGTGATTATAGCGCCTCCCGATGGTCAATGCGGTTATACTCATGGCAAGTATTATTTGATAGTTTGGCCATTTATTTCACTGATAAGGCAACCGTTAAACGTCATCAGGGAAACGGGTTGAATTTCCGCTTAGTAAAAAAACATTAGTGCTCCATCAGGGGCACTTGTACTTTTAGGGGGCACACTTTAACATACATCACAAACTACTTAATTATTTGAAGTCATTTTTCATGCATCATTCTGCAGCCTTCATAAACATTCATTCATTCATTTTCTTTTCGGTTTAGTCCCTTTATTACAGTTTTCTCAGTGGCTTTAGTGCATTTCTCACAACACTATTTACATTTGCACAACAGTTCATGAATTTCTCAAAACAATTAGTTATTTGTGTACATCATAGTAGCAATTTCTCACTCCTTCCAACAAATTGCAAATGATTTTGGACATGCATCAATTGCTTTCATACAACTCTGCTGTTTTCTAACATTATTATTCGCTTATGTCAAGTCAGTCAAAAATGAACTAAACTTGTGAATGCTGAACAGTCATTCCATATAAAACTAATAGTCCTCATGTCATTACTTGTGTCATTACATACAAAATGTTGAACTAGTTGTCAAAATCTGTCAAACTGATTTTATTTTATTTTTTAAATCTTTTTTTCCTGGAAATGTCTTCTGAATTGAACAATTTCATGAATGATTTACAGACTGTATGTACGTTGTAGGTTCAGTTCCAATATGTACTGCAATATTGTTTACAAGGATGTTTATGTTTGTTGTAAATAAGGATGTATTTCTTCTTTTGCACAATGCTGTGAATAAATTAGAATTGCAGAGCAAATGCAGTAAAAATGTGAAACATACATATTCAGTGTCTTGTACTCAGATACCTCACTAAATGCAGTGTCGTGTAACTTTACTGTTGTTCTCAAATGGCTGTGCAAATAGTATATAGTGCTGTCTTGAGCATTTTCAGGAAGTGTCACCAAAATCGGACTTTTTTGCATTGTAAAAAATTAACAGAGTAAACTCATAATGAAAACATGACAAAGCCATTTGACTATCTTGTTCACAAACAATGGTGTCAGGACTTTTTTTTATCCAGATGACACTGACACTTTCATTGACATGAATACTTGCTTTTGAGGAATGAGCTATCCATTTTGAGCAAGTGACACGCTTTTTCAGGTTATCAACTAGGTTTTTCATTTTGCACTAATTGTTTTAAAAAATGCATTAAGTGTTGTGCAAATGTAAATTGAGTTGTGAGAAATGCACCAAAGTGGCTGAGAAACACTGTAATCTGGTGTCACCACAGCGGAATGAACCGCCAACTTATCCAGTATTTGTTTAATGCAACGGATGCCCTTCCAGCTGCAACACATCACTGGAAAACATCCATACACCACGGACAATTTAGCTTAACCAATTCATCTATACCACATGTTTTTGGACTGGTGGGAGAAACCGGAACACCCAGAGGAAACCAGCGACCTTCTTGCTGTGAGTCAATTGCGCTACCCATTGCGCCATCGCGCTGCCCTGTCTTCATAAATAAGCTAATTAAATAACTTAAACTCGAAATAATCTTCCATGTTCAGTTATTTGACAAGTAACTTTGTAGTGTAGGATGACACACTTATAACATTCAAGTACATCAAGTCACATTTTTACACCTCTAAACTTTAACAGATACAGTTGAAGTCCTTTTTTTTGTGATCCCATTAATTTAAAATAATGTTTCCCAAGTGATCTAAATCAAACCAAGAAGATTTTCACAGTATTTCCTACAAAACACAAATAATTATTCTGGAGTCATAATAAGTCTTATTTCTTATAGTTTATTTCTTGAATAAAATCAGTTTTTAATAAATAATCACAACAATTTTAAGTCAGTGTTATTAGCCTCCTTTAAGAAAAATTTACGGTGTATTTTTTGATTGTCTACACCAGAGTTTCCCAACCCTGTTCCTGAAGGCACACCAACAGTCCACATTTTCATCCTCTCCCTAATCAAACACACCTGAAACAACTCATCAGAACATTAGAAGAGACTCCAAAACCGGAAGTTAATGGGTTTGGAGACATCCAAAACATGAACTGTTGGTGTGCCTCCAGGAACAGGGTTGGGAAACACTGGTCTACACAATAAACCAGTTATACAATGACTTGACTAATTATTTCAACTTTCCTATTTAACATAACTTAGAGAAGTCTTTAAATTACACTTTAATCTGAATCAAAGACTATAGAATACTTAAAGGGACTTTGTATACAACTATCTTGCTAAATAACTAGTAAAATACAATGCACTGACTGTCATCATGGGAAAGATGAAAAAGTAGTTATTAGAAATTAGTTAGTTAAACTATTATGTTTAAAAACGTGTTGTAATAAATCATGTCTAGATGACTCGGCTTCATGTCACGACTGAAAACAAAAACGAATAAAGGCAAAACTAAACAAGTTACTTTTACATGAGCGTGACTGAAAACTAAACTGGATCAATGTGTTACATCTGTTCTCCGGTACTTACCGACTGTTTGTAAGTTCAAGACTAAGATTTCCTAAGTCAATTTCTGATTACCTCTGCATAGCCAAAGACTTCCTCTATTAAAAGTTTTGAAATCGCTATTGAAAACAAAAGTCTAATATAATCAACAGTGGACATTTTGATAGTGTTTCACAACATGAACATGAATGAAGTTGAAATTTTTTATTACATGTGTCAATTTGGGGGCTAACTTCTGATGAATGCGGGAAGCTGAAGTGAGCAGCACCGTCACTGACACAGAGAGAGAGAGAGAGAGAGAGAGAGAGAGAGAGAGAGCAGAGAGAGCAGAGAGAGCAAAAAGAGCAGAGAGAGCGCACGCTACCGATGCCTGATCTCGTTCTCCATGCCGTTTTGACACAAATTTTTTTGCCATTGACCAACACTGAGAAAAATGTGTAATGACCAATTTTTACATGGTAAATAAGTTTAAAAAACTCTTATAATTCAAGTTAATTCAATTAAAGAAAACCAAAGCCAATATATACTACCACATTATTCACACAACACTGGCAAATAGAGATGTGGGGAACCCTGAATGTTTTGAGAAAAACAGGAGCATTGTTACCAAATTATGAAGCAGCAGGAAACATATTGAGAGTTAATTGGGCTACATTTCATCATGTTAATTACAGGCTAGAATGAAGGAACACGCAGAAAGAAAAGCTGCATTTTTTTACCATTGTTGATAGAAACAAGTACTCATTTGAGCCATTTCCACCAAATGCTTGTGTCATTTTAGCTATTGCCTGTAAAAACCAATACTGAGCTCAAAGAAGAAATTCTGAAGGGAGATTTGTCCTTTATATGACATTATTGTGAGTTTAGAACATTGATACTGTATATCCAATCTTAAAGGAATAATTCATCCAGTTATTTAAAAAAAGTAAAGGTAATCATCTGTTGATGCTGTTCGAATTCATATGTCCTTGCTTATTTTTTTACACAACAAAAGGTTTTTTTTGCGCTTGCTTGTTTATATAATGGCAATGAATAATAATGATAAGTTAAAACTGTTTAAAAAGATAAGGGAAAAACTAAATATCACAGACCGATGCCATGCGACCACTGCCATGTATGTCAAGTCTTACAAAATAATAGGGTTAGTTTTAGCATTTCCAAAATGGATTAAATTCATTTATTTCCTCAAAATTCTATACACAAAACCACATAATGACAATGACAATGTGAAAAAAAGGTTTTTTAAACTGTTGCAAATTTATTAAAAATAAAAATCTTTTTTTCACATTGTCATTATGGGGTATTGTCTGTAAAATTGAGGAAATAAATTAATTTAAATGTGGAAAAAGTGAAGCGCTATGAATACTTTCCGGATGCACTGTAAAATTTAAGAAAAAAACCAACACAAAATAAAAGATGATTAAAACTGATTAAAATGCGTTAAAACTAATTTTAAACACAAAAACCTTAATAGTGAGATCTGTCGGATGTAGCAAAGTGCTTCATAAACATTGTTTTTACAGTACATAGGCCCCTTTTACAGTTGTCAGATAAATGTGGCCCAATTCAGATTTAAAAATAAGAATAAAGATAAAGGCAACAAATTAGAATCGGGTATCAACGCCTGCAGTGTAAACAAGGCCAAACAAGCGAAGTTTCACAAACTAAATTCGAGAGGACCGCGTGATATGATTGATCGTGGCTGGTCCCCCATTCGTTATCAATAGCAAGCCAATCGAATCATTCCAAACTCAACATAAATATCCCGTCTTACTTTACTCTCTTATCTTAGTTTTTTTAAGATTTTCCCTGGGTACTCCGATTTCCTCCCACAGTCCAAAGACATGCGACATAAGTAAATAAAATAAACCAATAGGGACAGTATATGAGTACTTTATTACTGAGCTGTAATCAAGGAATAGGCTGAATGAATTCGGGGAGCTCTCGAGAACTACCTGATCTCGTACCCCCCATACATGCTCATTGACCAGGCAGGAGCCTTGGACTCAATTATCTCAAAGCTCAGGGTTCTCTCCTGGGACAGCATGTCAAACCTGCTAACATTATCAAGCAACGTCTAAGTGTGAACTCTTGAAATAAATAAGACACACTGAAACGTAACAATGTACAGAAATTCCACTTAATAACACCAGAATACACACATAGTGATAGGCTTAAAGGCATCAAACACTGTAAAAACCCTGGGTTCCACACAATTCCTTTTTGTTGTCCCAACACAAACCGATCAAGTTAACTTCATTGCTTTTGCAAATTCAAGTGGATTCAACATATAATGTATAACATATTTTATTATTTTAAATACATTAGTTTGAACAAGCAGTGTCGAAGAAGTAAAGTAATTTCACTGGTCTCCATTACTTATCTTTAGTGTTTAAATGCTACTGTATGTTTTGCTTCTTTATATGTATTTATTCATGTTCATTAATGAATAAAGATTATTGTGTATTTACTTTTTTTTATTAGTTCATATCATTAAAAAAATATTAACTCAGACAAACACTGAAAATAATATTATATCATATCATATCATATCATATCATATTATATTATATTATATTATATTATATTATATTATATTATATTATATTATATTATATTATATTATATTATATTATATTATATTATATTATATTATGGGGCAACGCAGTGGCGCAATAGGTAAGGCTGTCGCCTCACAGCAAGAAGGTGCTCCGGTTTCCCCCACAGTCCAAAGACATGCGATACAGGTAAATTGGGTAGGCTAAATTGTCCGTAGTGTATGAGTGTAAATGCGTGTGTATGAATGTTTCCCAGAGATGGGTTGCAGCTGGAAGGGCATCCGCTGCGTAAAACATATGCTGGATAAGTTGGCAGTTCATTCTGCTGTGGCGACCCCGGATTAATAAAGGGACTAAACCAAAATGAAAATGAATGATATTATATTATATTATATTATATTATATTATATTATATTATATTATATTATATTATATTATATTATATTATAGTTTGATTTACAGAGCGACCTAAAAATACAGACTGCTACATCACAATGTCCATAAATCACAATCAAATGTTCTATAGCTAACACATCTCGATCGTACGCAGTGATTTCAAATGACATGCAGTGACAGTACCAGACAGGACCACATGCAAGTCTGTGCCCCCTGTAGTTTCCTGCTGAGTGCCACTGACAGTCCTGCATTTGTGCAGATTAACACTGGTCGTCATGGAGACCACTAAAGAAAGTCACTATTAACTTTTCCCTGTTGATAACGCAGGCTCGGGGCTAAGAGCTGAGCGCTATTATTGAACAGGAGAGTATATGAACAATTCCCATCAGATATCGTGAAAGCAGTGAGTCACTGACAAACCAGAAGCCTCTCTTACTGGTATCCACTCGTAACATCGAGATGTGCGAGGGCTCATACTGTACATGATAGGACTTACTGGAACTGCCTCTTGACTCATCATTTAACTGCATAGCAAATTAAAATGAAAATAGGAATTCACACACTGATCCTTCTCCATGTTTAAAGCTGGATGTTAAAACGTGTTGTGAATTTTAGCTATAGTTATAACTATAACTACATATTAGTTATAGTTAGCCTATATATAAACTATATATATATATATATATATATATATATATATATATATATATATATATATATATATATATATATATATATATATATATATATTAAATCAGTTTTTTAAAAACCATTTTAAGGTCAAAATTATTAGCCCCTTTAAGCTATTTTTTTTCAATAGTCTACAGAACAAATGCAATCCAAAAAATGTTTTGTTGGAGGGGTAGTTAAAGGGCTAGAGTTTAAGATGGGCTTAACAAGGTCAATTAGGTTAATTAGGAAAGTTAGTGTAATCAGGCAAGTTAATGTATAATGACGGTCTATTCTCTAACAATTGGAAAAAATATTGCTTAAGGGGGCTAATAATATTGACCTTAAAATGTTTTTTAAAAATGAAAAACTTCTTTTATTCTTGCCAAAATAAAATGAATAAGTCTTTTTCCAAAAGACAACATATTACAGGATATTCTGGGAAAAAGTCCTTGATCTGTTAAACATAATTTGAGAAATATTTGAAAAAGAAAAAACTTCATAGGAGGACTAATGATTTTGAGTTCAACTGTTTATTTAAAAGTTTCAAAGGGCAGCTCGATACTTAAAAAAAATGTAACATTGCAATATATTTTTTCTCTGTGATATATATTGCGATATAAATACAATTTCACCAGATAACTTTAATAGCTCTGTTTGGAAAGTAATTAATTTATATATATATATATATTAATTTATATATATATATATATATTTATTTATTTTTTTTTTTCTCTTAAAATGCTCAAAACGCCACAGGCCTTAAAGTAATTTGCAAATAATGAACATTTACTCTATTATGATTAAATTCTGCAGCGTCTCTATGAATCTCATGTGTTTTGACCTGTAGTTTCTGCTCAAATATAATCCCAACTCAACATTGCATATACTGCGATGTGACTATTGCAGATGCACACATTGCGATATTGATGCTCAAATGATATATTGTGCAGCATTAATTTAGAGACAACTATACTGCAGCGATTTGGATTCTTAAGCGGTTTTCACACTGACAGTGCCAAAGCTAGCTGACATTGTTCATTTTTAAATAGAGTTGATGACACAAGCAATAGAAACAGTTGCTAATGAAACATTGTTAAAGCAGCATAATGTGCAATAGTGTCACCGAGAGCAAAGCTGATCATTTAAATACATTTTTCAGTAGTGGCATGGTGCTATTTTAAAATCATGCAGCTTTTTTGTATTTTGATAAGGTTCTTTTTAAGTTGGATGACTTTGAGTGAATCAATAGTTAAACTTATCAGGCTGAGGACAAAAAAGCAGGAAGATGAGCCTCCCCTTCAAAATAAATAAATAAATATTAGTATGCATGTTTTTAAATAATAAATAATAATATCAATAAATAAATAATAAATAATATTCTCATGAGTTTCACTCAATTATGACTTTCTCCTTCAATAATGTGCTTGCAGCTTAACTCTCCAGAAACATTGTTGAAAGAAATCATGCAGCAAAACTTGCAAATCTGCAAATAATGCTGGTTCAACAGTGCAAGTGTAACATTCTGTAAGAGAATTAAGGTGGGATAACACAGAGCAGATCCTTAATAGCAACACTTTAATAAAACAAACCAAAAGAGTGCAAACTGACAAGTAAATGGTCACGAAACTGAGTGCAATACTGGACCAAAAACAAATGCATCGAAACTGGCTCCCCTGGCCGTGATGCAATATACTGATCTGTTGTACCAGAAATTCTGAATCCATGGTTTCTCTGTGAAGTTGTGTGACTTAACCTCAGAAAACCACTCATATGTGACCACTGCCAGATATAAAAGACGCCATTAATGCTCGGATAACACAACTACAGTGGGTACGGAATGTATTCAGACCCTCCTTACATTTTTCACTCTTTGTTATATTGCAGCCATTTGCTAAAATCCTTTAAGTTCATGTTTTTTCCTCATTAATGTACACACAGCAACCAAAAAAAACAAAAAAAGAGAAAAAAAAAAGAGAAAAACAAAACAAAAAAGAGAACTGTTGACAATTTTGCAGATTAATTAAAAAATAAAAACTGAAATATCAAATGGTCCTAAGTATTCAGACCCATTGCTCAGTATTTAGTAGAAGCACCCTTTTGATCTAATACAGCCATGAGTCTTTTTTCACACCTGGATTTGGGGATCCTCTGCCATTTCACCTTGCAGATCTTCTCCATTTCTTTCAGGTTGGGTGGTAAATGTTGGTGAACACCCATTTTAAGGTCTCTCCAGAGTTGCTCAATTGGGTTTAAGTCAGGGCTCTGGCTGGACCATTCAAAAACAGTCATAGAGAAGCCACTCCTTTGTTATTTTAGTTGTGTGCTTAGGGTCATTGTATTGAAGGAAGGTATACCTTCGGACCAGTCTGAGTTCCTGAGGTTTTCGTCACAGCATGATGCTGCTGCCACCACCATGCTTCACTGTTCGAGCTGTATTGGACAGGTGATGAACAGTGCCTGATTTTCTCCACACATACCGCTTAGAATTAAAGCCAAAAAGTTCTATCTTGGTCTCATCAGACAGGAGAATCTTATTTATCACCATCTTGGAGTCCTTCAGGTGTTTTTTTTAGCAAACTCCATGCGAGCTTTCATGTGTCGGGCCACTCTGCCATACAGCACAGACTGGTGGAGGGCTGCAGTGATGGTTGACTTGCTACAACTTTCTCCCATCTTCCGATTGCCATCATGATAATATGTTAATGAATGTGCAGTTATTTTGCATTAGTTTTTATTGGCAATCAGAAAAAAAAACTTCAAAAAACGTGTAAATCTGTAAAAGAATAATTATCTCATTGTAATGCTATCATAACACGATAAGTATAAATTTTAGTACCTAAAATGATCAAAACAATATGTTTTGAAAAGGTATTGCCTGTGATAGGATTTGCACCTTCTAAGAGAAAACCACAATGTCAAACAATATTTTCTTAAAATAAATCACTTAAGGGTTGAACTAATGTCAGATTATCGCTGTAAATAATGAACGTGGCATCTGTTATTTTTATTCTCAGTTTTACTCTATTTACAGCTGTCTGATTAATTCACAGCATGGCATGAACACTGCTATTCTCCACGGTTTCCTCAAGCTATAGAGCACATTTGCACAAGATCACTGCAAAAAATTACACATTCAGTCTCCTTATACACTAAAGCTATATTTACACAGCCAGTGCAAATGATTTAACTGTTCAGGCATACCTGTAAGGGTTAGTATTATGGAAGTGATATTGTGTTGTGTTTACAATTCATGTAGTTGTGGTACTGAATTTTGTCATATGAGACAGTGGGAGAAACATAGGAAGCTGACATACAAGGCTTCATTTCATGATGCCATCACTGGTCTCAAAACTCAACAGAGTGTTTAGACCAGAACCACTAACAATATGTTGCCATTTTTAATCATTGCTTCTGCAAAAAAAAAAAAAAAACATTCAGCATGTTTTCTACAAACAATGTCTGACATTTTGTGTGTTAAGAGCCACAAAAAAGTGAAAAAAAATCTATACCATTTTACAGGTTTGCTTACCAAAAACATAATCAATCACTTTTTTAGGTTGCAAGTTCTGACAAAACCAACACGTAATGATGGAGTTCATTACTGACACCAAGTTCAGAGATCTGGCATTTCTTGAAACCATCGTTCTGATGAACATTTGCAGGGTAACAGTAGGACTGTAATGGTAAATTGATACATCAAGAAATTATCAATTCAGAATCAATTAATCAATTCTGAGATAAGTTTTTACCAACAGACAGCACTGTATGCTTTAGAAATAGTCATCCTCTGTTTCCACACTTACTTGAATCAAAAATAACCACTAAAAATGGTTAAGAAAATTTTAAGCGAATTGTAGGAGAGTTCATAGTGAGTTGTGTTTACATTATTCTTGTGTCATAAATTTGACCACTTACAGTACATTACTCCAATGTGCCAAATGCACAAGCCCTCTTTTTCATGAGCATTTGAAAATGAAGTTAAAAATAAGCCTAAGGTGTCCTGTCACCTTTCACCTATTTATAGGTCTGTACAACAGAAAAACAGTGATTGGTTAGTGATCAGTAAATAAATCAGTGTTTCCACATTTGAGAAGGGGATTGTGTGTGGCCGGGTGAATAAGTGTAGCGTTTTGATTGGTTGTGTTTAGAAAATGAAAGCAAGTACCTTCCTGTTACATTTTTGTGTTAGTTAGAGAATTGTTTGTAAAGTATAGGTGGACATAGATCAATTTTATTAATCTATATTAATCTCGCTGTAATCTTGGAATTAATATAGAATTATCTAGATTAAAATGGCTCATTTGAATTCTGCCGAAGGCATTCAGAATATGTGTGCTACCCAAATAATAAGTCTTTGAGAACGGGTTTCTTGAGCCAGGAGGAGCATTAGACCAGGGGCTCATGTCCTGTTTCCAAAATGCATCACAAACTGCTTGAGAAACTGTTCTACTATGATAATTGGTGATGAAAATAAATTATGTTCAATAAGATGTACTTGTGTTTACTGTTTATTCAGTTAAACATGCATTTTGAACTATTTTTTTGATGACCTTAATCCTACTAAAATCATAACCGAACTAAACAGAAATGGAATTAATACGTGTAGTATGCATATATTAGTTGCATTATTGAAGTAAACACTGCAATTAAACTATTACCATCATGTAGGACTTTTCAAGATCCACACACACGCACATTGCGAAATGCGGAAGTTTTTTCTTTCCATTTGGCGTGCGTTATCAAATTCCATAACACTCTCACCAGTCCTTACTCCTTATTTGGGTCTAATACCCCAGTTTGTCATGAGGGCATGAATGAAATGTTCATGAGTTAAAGTGAAACTACTGAACTGCAGTTCAAGTCACCCAAAATTACAGGAAACTCTTACATGAAAGCACTTCAGTAAACACCTTAATTATATTATTGTCTATTGAGGCAAGTAACTAGATTACAGATGTCCATGTAAACGTAGGCAGTAGTGTCTTCGAAGTAAGTGAAAGATCCAGAAGGGCATCCTGCTGATTTGATTCAGAAGGGCACTTTTTTGTCAGACGGCTCACCGGTCAGGCATACATCCGTGCTAAAATATCAAGGTGAAAGTCACCATAGCTTGCATAGAACAGACCCAGCTCCCAACCCAACTTTGAGAATAGGTTAACGGCGATATTTTTTTTTTACGGCGATAACGGCCCACCACTAGTGTAAAGTTTTTTTAAAGTGTTTAATGAAATTGAAAACCAAGGCTGAGAAATAGCTTCTGGTTTTGGAGATTTACTGTGTGTTTTTTTTTTTTAAGTGAGATGTTTCAAAAATGGATGAAAAGATTTTGTCTAGCAGTTGGAAAAATACGGTGAAGAACTACACTTTGATTAAATTACCTTTTCAATGCTTTAAAAAGAACATTGTAAAATTGAAAATAGTCATTTCAACCTGACGTAAAGAGAGTCTGCAATAAATCAAACATAACAACATAGAACAAAAACAGTGAATTAGTCCACAGTACATTACAACAGAATAGTATGTTGTTTCGGCAGCATTCAGCTTATTTTGTGCGCAATACATTTTATTTAATTATCAGGCATGTTGATTAATGGCAGGTTTGCCCCAGATGAATGAAAAAATACTGTACACTGCACTATGTAGCACATTTCACTTGCTAAATATGTATTCCAATCAGACATCCACAAAAAAAACTGATTTGGAAAGAGATCTCAAGAGATTTAATCACTTAATAAGCAGGCCATGACAGCTAGATCATTTGTTTTGAAAAAAAAAACATAATATAAAAAAACAACATATACAGATCTACCATTTAAATTCATATTTTCTATAGGATGATTTACCATTTATATCTCCGTATTTACATTAAATTAGTCAGTACCATACAAAACCCAAAACCCAAGTGTGGTTAGCACTGTCGCCTCACAGCAAGAAGATTGTCGGCATAGTGAATGTGAGAGTGTATTGATGTTTCCCAGTATTGGGTTGCAGCTGGAAGGGCAACCGCTGCGTAAAACATATGCTGGAATAGTTGGTGGTTCATTCCGCTGTGGCGAGCCCTGATAAATAAGGGACTAAGCCAAAGAAAAATGAACGAATGAATGAATGAATGTGAAAAATCAAGAGAGACACAAAAATATAAAACTTAGTAGTTTGTATTTTTTTATTTTTTTCAATAATTCATTTGAATTTTAATGTATTATTTAAATAGTTTCTATTTTCATCTTTTTATTCCTAAAAATGTTAGGTGACCAAACTCTTATTTTAATGAATGTAACTGTTTAATAAATATGTTTTGTTTAAATGAACCAAAAATAATTTGATAGAAAAATAGATAAAAATACTAATTTTTAATGGGGGGGGGGGGGGGGGGGTGGTACTCATTTATGCTAATCACAGGTGTTACAGAAATGACACTCTTCAGCTTAAACCTTTGTTTTTGTCTTCTCTCCCTGTCTGTATTTAAAATACAGTCTAAAAACCACCTCACACCTCCCTGTCAATGCACAATTAGAGCTAATATGTGACCTGACGTAATTACTTCTCCACTACAAACAAGTTCATTGACCTGCTACTTACAGGTTTTACTGCAGCTCAAACTCTGCATCAACACACACAAAAAACTGCTCCCATAAATACACCCGTGCTGTGCTGACGTCCTCTCTGATGTCATCAGTCACGGTGCATCTGGAACACGGTCTCTGTGGATTCAGCCTCTCAAATCCCTCTCGAGGACACAGAGACAAAGCAATATGACGTATCACACAAGCTCCAGTATTATATCCATCTTCTTTCGAGAGCTTAAGATCAACAAAAAGGGACTTACATCAGCTCCTGCTGCCCTACAGCGATGCAATATGATACGGACGCAGTTTAATCTTTTTATAATGCATAATTTAAATTATATGTATATTTGTTTTCTTTTTTGAAAAACATGAGTGTGCTTTTATAGAAAAATCGCCATTTGCATTCAATTTACATTACATTTACATGCATGCATTAGGCTAACACTTAATACTAAGCAACCTACATTGCAATGAAGGTAAATGTTTTATAAGCTCTTGTCTTCTCTGGGAATCAAAATCACATCGTACAGTATTTGGACTACAGAAATGCTATAAATTAACTAAAGTAATGGGAGACATTTTGAGGAAAATTAGCATTTACTGGGGGAAATTTAAAGGAATCAAACATCCAAGAACGAAATCAGATCATAATTTAGGATACATAACCTTTTCCACTCCATTTGCACCAGACATTTTCTTATAAATGCTCCATCTTTCTAGATAATATTTTTAGATAATATTGTTCCTCAATTCCTCAATTGTGCAATGTACTTCACATAAGTGAGTGGGCTAGACAATCCATCTGTCTGGATTCTGCCACTTCGGTCTTGTTAATTCTTGTTCTGGTGGCAGAGCCCAGACACTAGTCCTATCTTGTCTAGTATGTTGTGCACTCATTTTCTGTCATTGTATTAATCTTTGTAGGAGTGCCGTCTTGGCCGTCCTCGGGCTGTGCACGTGCCTGCATCAAGGCTGATTTATACTTTCGCCAGGCGCAGCATCGCGCACCTCCGTTGTGTGTGATGCACCTTGCGAAACGGACACAGGTTTTATACTTAACGTGTTCGCCATTGAGATATTTCTTAAAACGTCAGGGGGCGTTTTAGACAGATAAATTCTTTATATATATATATATATATATATATATATATATATATATATTAGCAATATCACACTCGTAGCAGTGCGATATGGCAGTATATTAGCACTGGTGGGAAGCGTGCGTTAGTGTCCCACCAGTGCTGATACACAGCCAAATCGCACTGCTACTAGTGTGAAATTGTGTTTATACAGCAGTTCGACGGCACAATCGTGTATATAAAAAAGAAAATCAAAACGGAGAGTCTAAAAACCCTTTTGTATTAGAAACTACTTTCTTCCGCCATTCATTCACATCTACAGCTGATGTCAAAACACTAATTCACCAACATCACTTTAGACCTAGTGTTTGAAAGATTCTCAAGCATAATGTATAAAGTGATGAGAAAACAGATGATTTTGCTCACATTTTAAGATTTTAAGGCTGAACTTGACATGAACTGTCCTCCGTCTACAGAGATAACTTCTTACAGTGTTACAGTCTACAGTATTTCTCTGTTGCAATCGAGATATCACAATAATTAACCCCGAAAAAAGCAGCGCAATAACTACCGGACTGCTGTTGTGTTTGCGATAAGGAGGGGGTGTTCAGGGGGTGAGGTCTCTGAATAACACTGTTGAGAACCGGGATAGGAAAGTAACTGTATTAAAATAGGCACTGTCCTTATAAATAAACTGCATAGTTGCAATCTATACAAAAGAGAGAGATCGACTTAGAATATCACTTACCAGTTTAATAATGATTTGATCAGCTGTACTAAGAAATCACGCATCACGTTTTAATCTTCTAAGCAACGGCTTAATTTGCGGTCCTAGCGCCATCTTGTGGATAGAAAACGTCAACCGTCTTTGGCTAATGGACACCGTCTCTCAGAAATTATAAATATTTTGAAATAGGCACTATCCTTATATATAAATAAACTGCATAATTGCAATCTAGACAACTAAATTCTTGACTTAAAAAGCCTCAAAAGTACATTATGTTGTCCAATAGCTGCAATATTTGTCAAACTGTAGAGTTTATTGATCTGCTATCACTCTATGTGGGCAGAGTAATACACAAACGTGAAGAGGCTGTAGGAGTGCTGAAATTGCAGAATATTTCACTGCTAATAGCCAATCTGATTTGAGAACCAGACATAACTGTTGTATATAAAATTATATATATATATATATATATATATATATATATATATATATATATATATATATATATATATATATATATATATATATATGTATACAGTTGAAGTCAGAATTATTAGCCCCTCTGTTTATTTTTCCAATTTCTGTTTAATGAAAAGAAGATTTTTTCAACACATTTCTAAACAATAGTTAATAACTCATCTCTAATAACTGATTTATTTTATCTTTGCCATGATGACAGTAAATAATATTTACTAGATATTTTTCAAGACACTTCTAAACAGCTTAAAGTGATATTTAAAGGCTTAACTGGGTGAATTAGGTTAACTAGGCAGGTTAGGGTAATTAGGCAAGTTATTGTATAAGGATGGTTTGCTCTGTAGACAATCGAAAAAATATAGCTTAAAGGGGCTAATAATTTTGACCTTAAAATGTTTATTTTTTTTATTAAAAACTGCTTTTATTCTAGCCGAAATAAAACAAAAAAGACTTTCTCTGGAAGAAAAAATATTATCAGACATACTGTGAAAATTTCCTTGCTCTGTTAAACATAATTTGGGAAATATTTAAAAAAAAAAAAAAAAAAAATTTCAAACGGGGCTAATAATTCTGACTTTAACTGTACACACACACACACACACACACACACACACACACACACACACACACACACACACACACACACACACACACACACACACACACACACACACACACACACACACACACTTAAAAAAATGATGGTTTTTTTATTTAACTCCACAATTCACACATTACTGTCTGGCTAATTTCTGTCCTCTTCTTATATGCTAAAAAGCAAATAGTAGTCCAAAATTCCTGACCATTATCACCAATAAAGCCTAGAAAAACAGGGCATCAGCATATTGTCAACTGATATGTTCGAATAGTCCTTTCCAGTTATCAAAGAAATAATTTGTAACTTCATTTTAGTTTTGTAACTACTAAATTGTTTTAAATTTAAAAGCGTTATGTATAAATCAGTGTAAAACCTATAAATGGTGGATGAACCTATTTCTGTAATTGTGTATTGGGTCTTCACTTTTGCCATGGTGTCTTTTAGCTTTCACAAACGTATCCCTCAGGTTTTCCAAACTTTTACAAAACCTTTCTTCATTTTCAAAGGCTGTTGCAACTTCTAGCCAAGAATTATTGGCCATCTAGTTCTCCCTATGATCACACATGGATGGATCAGATAGATATCTGTACAGGCGTACCTGTTTCAGACAACATCTCTTCAAAGTGATTCATTCATTTATTCATTTTCTTTTTGGCTTAGTCCCTTTATTAATCTGGAAGAACATGCAAACTCCACACAGAAACGCCGACTGAATCAGCTGAGGCTTGAACCAGCGACCTTCTTGCTGTGAGGCGAACATGCTACACACTGCGCCACCGTGCAGCCCAAAGTGATTCATATTTAACTCAAATTATATGCGGCATTGTGCAAACGGTTCACTCAAAAAATGTTGTGCGCTCTGCCAGCCAAAATCATGTCGCACGCACCCAAAACCTCCACAAACACAGCGATGACATCACATTCGCCACGCACACTGAAGAGAACTAGCAAACTTGTCGAGCATAAACCAGGCTTCAAGGGTCTGGACGCACTCGGGATGTGCACTCTCATCCTTGTGTTTGTGTTTGTTCTGTCTGCAGCATGCCATTTCATTCTCAGCGTCTCAGTCTAGTTGGTTTTGGTTTCCGTTGTCAAAGCACGTAGCTCAGTGTTTACATTGTGGTTGCATGGTTAAGTGTTGTGTTTCATGTGAACATGTGGTTAATGAGTTAATAAGCATATGCCTTGTGTTTTTTCTTTGCGTCATGTGATCGCCCGTCTATTGTATTGTTCCATGTTTGTTAACCCATTGTTTATTTATTCATTTCACCTGTTTGTTTGTTAATTCTTTTTCTTTATAGTCTCCTTTTGTCTGCTGCCAGTTCGCCACATGTCGTATTTCGTCTTGTCCAGTCTTGTCCAACCCTGCCTTTTCCTTTCCCAACCCAGTCAAGTTTGTTTTAGTTATGTTTTTCCTCCTTGGGGTTGTTTTTCTTCCCTTTTTGTTCTATTTTTTTAATCATTAATATACCTATTTGAGTTCCTGCACTTGAGTCCTCGTCTTTCCCTTTCCTGAAACCTTGACACCAGCTGTAGGAGAGACATTCTTTTCATCTCCATATGCACCAGACACTTTCTTATAATAAACCCTCTGCGTTTTTGTGTGTGTTCTTGTTTACATAATGACATAGGTATGATGTTGGTATTACAATGTTAAGGTGGTTTATGAGGACATGTCTGGTGTAAATCAATGTGCTTAAAAATCATACTTAATGGGGTCATCTGACATTAAAATGTTGCCACAGGTTTCCTGTGATGTTTGCATTTATGGGAAGTGTGAGGCAATAGAATATGCATTTTTTACAGTATTATGCCTATGGTGAGTCCTTGTAAACCACACATAGACGTGTGTGTTTAAAAAAAACTCTATATTTCTCCAAAAAACACCAAAAAATAAACATCTCTATATTTCTGCTCTCTTGTGATTTGAAGTGCTTCTTTTGTCCTCATTTGTAAGTTGCTTTGGATAAAAGTGTCTGCTAAATGAGTACATGTAAATGTAAATTTACTCACCCTCAAGCCACCCTCTCTGTATATGACTTTCTTCTTTCATATAAAAAATCTGAGTAGTTTAAAATTTTAACCTGGCTCTTCTTTACTGTATAATGGTTTTGAATTAAATCCATTGTACTAAACCAAACCATTCTCCGCCAGGGTGTTAATGCGTCACTGACTTCTAATGGCTGCTTAATGCTCGGTATTGACAACTTCATGGCTGACCTCTGACTCAAAGAATGACGCAAGACATGGTCGTAGCAAAAGCTCCAGTGAGAGTGGATGAACAGAAATATCTAAAGCTATTAACTAATCGAAGGTGGAAAATGAGAAATTAAGATGTCAGAGTATTCACCTTCATCATGTGTTGAGTCAGAGAGCCACTTTAAGTCAGTAATTTGAGTTTATAATATATACATATATTTTTAATATTTTTGTTACAAAAACACACTGATCCACTTCATAAAACATGTGTTAACCCCCTGCCAGCATATGGGTAAGTTTTAAGACAGAATGAGAAATTTTTGGAAGCCTCAAATAAAGGACCTCTACCCAAATCTATTATACTGCAAAGAAAAGCCAGAAAATGTTACCCTTTCTTTAATTAATTTAGAACAACTAAAATAAAATATAAAAGTACTGATTAGCCAGTGTGAAGCTAAACTATTTTTTCACAGCTTCTGCCAATAAATCTGTTGAAGAACATGTTTTTACAAGGCACTTATGGTCAAGTTTGCTTTCTTGTTGCGTACTAAATCCTCCTCCTTTTACAGCAAAATTGTGATTTTATCCTCTCGGGTTTAACATAAACATAATTTTCAGCAGGAAGTCGCACGCCAGTGATTAAAATGTGAAGTCTCAAAGGAATAACTGACTTAGGTAAAGAGCCAAAGACTTTTCTGACAGCAGAATGAAGCGCATTTTGGTCATTTTCTAAATCCTTTAATTATTAAACATGGCCTCTGGAAAGAAGATAGCATCAGCTTTTAAAAAAAACACAAGAAAGCAAATCCAATTTCTGTATTTTCCATAGGGAAACAAAGAAAGAGATTAAAGGAAAGAACTGATCTCGGTGCATCTTAATTGCCCTGATTTACAGGCACAGTAAATTTGTCTTAATAACTCTGTTGAATGGCTTTAAACAAATGCACTGCGCTCATGCATGGAATATGAGTGCTATCGTGTGGATATGATTGAGATCAATTCATAAATACTCGCATGAAAATTTAGTTTGCATTTTAAATGGCAAACTGTCATAACCTCCCACCCGACCCAACTTATCTCCACTGGTAACACTGTTTATTTAGTGTGCCATCTTAACCTTTGAAGGATGTTTCTTGCTGTGAAATACTAGAGCAATAATCTTATTAGATTCACTCATACAACAATGAACACACACACACACGCACACAGAATCACATAAGGTCATAAATACACAAGCCTTATCGTGCAGCCATCTTATTCTGGCCGCTGAGTTCAGAGGGAATACTCAATTTTACCCACAAGGCCTGGTTATGTGTTGTGCTTGGTTGTTATGCATTAACAGGCCATAACAGAGCAAGAAAATATGAGAAACTCAGATATGTTGTGGATGCAAGTAAAGACCCTTATAACCCTTTTGTGTTTCCACTGTATGCAGCAGCAGATAAAGTTTGCTGTTATTGTTTGGGGGGAAAGACATGCATACAGTTGCAGTTTAAACATTCTTCGCTGTGAAATAAAATAATAAATTGTTTTAACTAACAGTATGTGACTGAAAAATTTAACAGAAATCATCAGCTTGTGATTCATTGGTGCTTTTCAGATTTTCTGGTCACTGTTTTAACAACCTTTAAGGTTTAATGCTGCAGTTCAACAAAGTGCATTTACTTACCTTTTTATTACTTTGAAGCAATGTAGTGTTTTATTATTGGTCATAGAAATATATGTATAAAAACTGGGTAATACTGTAGGTTGTTTTCAATCATGTGGTTCTGGTGATGCGCAAAATTCAGATGGTGGGCAGGAAGTAAAAACCGAATAGGTATAAATGCGATTTATACCATATTTCAAAATTGATATCAATAGAAAATAACCACATTTGCTGGGCATGATCCTTATATCATGAAGAGAGCAGAGTTTTCTACTGAAAATATATTTATACTGTATAAGCTATTGTGCTACATGAAAAAATAAATACTATAAACTGTCATGGTAATAATATTGTTGCTGTGGTATGACAATACTGTAGCAATAATCAAATTATTCAGGAGGCTTACAGTATTTATTACAGTTTATCAGTTTACTATGCTACTATAGCATTCATTAACAAAGAGTTGTACACATTATACACTTTACTATGTGGTTCAAAATCATGGTTATTATGAATTACTATTTTTTCCCTACGCGGATATCCTTCAGACATCACGAAATAACAGATGAAAGCACACAAAAGTGTGGACGCAAAGTCTACATTATTCATTTATTTTTGTAAGGGGGAAAAGCGCTCCACAATAATAACTGTCTAGTTTTGTTGCAGGGGTTGCATTTCTTTTTTGCTCTGTCGATGAACTTACTGTCCCATCAACAAACATTCACCGCTGCTGCTGAGCATATAGACGTTAATGTTACGGTTGCTTATTCCACCAACATGCCAGTAAAGACTTGGATTATTGCAAAACAAGATGGAGATTTCATTGCAGTGATTACATGACAGGGTAAATTATTTACATTCTGTATGGTGTTTGTATCTGATTTATGTACAACACATTAATATATTTATACACATAGCTAGGCATGTAAAATCTTTATCGGTGCTGTCAAATTATTGCTTTAAAAAAAGTTTGTACACATGGATGTATTTAATGAATGTTTTATTACATGCTGCCTTTTCTTCTGTTTTCAGCCAGTTTCTTGAACTTACTCCCCCTTTATGAGGTCTATAAAGCAGTTTGGCATTTCTTATTTTGGCCGATTTAAACAAACAACATAAAAGAGAAACATTTTGATGTTCTGATAGTGATTCCTATGTAGAAGAATCACTTCCTGCCCTCCATTTGAGTCTCGTGCACCATCAATGACGTCATGTGGAAACAACCTATAAGCATTGAGTATTTAATTTCCATGTTCTTTATGGATTTTATTTCCTAAAGTGTGTTAAGTAGTTTATTTATATATTTACCTTTTCATGTTTATGTGACAAATTGTGTAAGGGTAATGGTAAAGTAACAAAAAAACTTATTTTATACATGAGTAATGGAATGATGTAACTATGTCAGTTCCCTTGATAATAATAATAATAATAATAATAATAATAATAATAATAATAATAATAATAATAATAATAATAGTAGTAGTAGTAGTAGTAGTGGTTGTTGTAGTAGTAGTTAGTAGCAGTTGTTGTTGTTGTTGTTGTTGTTGTTATTGCATCAATAAGTGAAACTTTCATTTCTACAGCCTGGAATCAAGTTTTCTTGTTTATTAAAAAAATATACATTTTAACTCATCAGTGATGCATTAAAGTTATCATAAGTGATCTATTCAAACTAGCTGTTCAGAAATATTTTAGAATTACAATTCTTAAAATTAAGATTTTTATTAAAAAAATATTTTTTAAAAGGTCATATTTTGGTTTAGGGGGTCTCCAACAATAGGCTGATGTGCATGCGAGGTCAAACACTTTTTATTGTCTTATAATATGCATTTATTTTTATCTAATTATGCCAGCGACTCCCATATGATTTGTTCAGTGATTCATTTGTTCCCAAACCCCTCCTTAGTGTAAGGCTAATCTGCTGTGATTGGTCTGATGACTCACTCTGTTGTGATTGGTCGACTAGGTTCAGCGCGGGACAGAGAGAAACACCAGCCATGGCTATGAAGTAGTACACAGAGTATGTGAGAGCCCAATGCAGGAAAGCAATAAATCAATGCAGTTAAAGACCAGCATATTACACTACACTTAAAAATAACCCCAAGTAATAACAACAACACACATTTAGTATTAATCCACACAGTGGCAAAAGTTGAACTATTTTGAAAATTGGCCATGCCACGCGTGTGTGTCAACAGCTGATGGTGGCCATAGCAAAGGCAAACAGCAGAGGATTATGAGTTCAGAAACGCATTTGAATCAGTAAAGGAACAAGGACACGTCGCGTTTTCAACGTGGTTTTGGACGCAATATGCGAATAGTCCCATACAGATTTAACCTGAGAGATACAGTACAAGCACTGATCTATAATAGATGAGTGATTACAATTCGCGTGGAGCGATTACAAGTTAAAACACACAATTAAACACATACTTTGAAAACTACACTAAATGAGGCAACAATTTTAATGACACTTACATGTTATGATCCGGAGAAAAAAGAAACTGGTCCATATGAACTGTAACAATTACTGACAAAGTCCCTGTCAAAGCCTTACAAAGTCCCATATATAATAGTCTCTGCTGCTCCTTTCTTTAATAGCAAATGGCCTTCGAGTTTCATGTTGCAGCCAAGGTTATTGAATCAAAAATCAGAAAAATGACAGGAATACACACAGCACGCGGTTGGCTATACTGTGGTATTGTTGTGAAAATTAACTTTAACCCTTTACTCCCTGCAGCCGAATCTCCATCCATCAGTAATCGTGATCTTCGTGTCATGATCAGTCCCGTGATCCCTGCACTCCGCTAGTGTCTGAAGAGAAAGGCGTGTTCATGTTTTGAATTGCTTTTTGAAAATTGTTGGTTGGGTTTAGGAAAGTGGGTGGGGAGGCAATCAATAATATTGGTTGGGTTTAGGGATGGAGGAGGGTGGGTCAGTCGATCAGGCAGTCAGTCAAAAAGTCAGTCAACAGCAGTCTCTGGTGGGTTTATGCAAGAACAGCAGGCTCAAATGGCAATTGCGAGATAAATTTGAGATGCGTACACGGCGGCCTCTCGTAGATTTGCGAAAACAAAAACTGCAAAAAAACATACCTCCTGGGACGTATTTCGCAGTCTCCAGACATGTATATAGAGGTAAATTTTCAGAATGAGCCTGGGTTGATGATTTCTGAAGGATTATGTGACACTGTAGATCGTATTACATTTTGCAATAACCTAAAATAGAACACTTAAAATTCACAGTATTGTTGTTTTTTACTGAAATGCAAATCTCTCCCAAACTTTTTGAATGGTAGTACAGTATGTATGAACAAAGCATTTTGACTTCAATTCCAACACATCATCTATTTTGCAGCTACACTCTTGCTCTGTACTGTAGTTGGTAGCTTTAAAAAAAGTTGCTTTGGTTTATTTACATTTAGATGGTGCAACACTTCTCCTGTCCCACACCATATCAACAGATAGACATTGACAGATAAATAAATGATTCACAGAGAGGCCAGGCATAATGTATCACTCACAGATTTAGTTTTTACTATGCTGTACAGTATATACTGAGCTATATGTTTTATAGTATCAATAATTATAATAACCGGCTTTCTGCAGCCGTTGTAAACAAGTTTAAACCATTGCATGCTATATACAGATCATACCACATGTGACTGTAAAAATGTGAAATAATATATTTTATTATCAATTAAGATAAGACTATCTTAAATAAAGTGTCGGTTTATGTGGGTCTGACTGCGTTTACAAAAATATAGTAAACATTTTCATAATCATTTCATCTGGAATTTTAAAGCATTATTCTTCAGAATAATTCCAAAGAGCTCTATGCAAACAAAAGATCTTTTTGGGAGAATGTTGGCTGATCAATATTTATGTAGACATAAAAAAAAACAGAGCTACAGCTCAAGGGTGCGTCTGGTTAAGACTTTTAACATTAAACAGTGCTCATACTAACTCACCATACCTTGCAAAAAAGTTTTGCTTCTCTCACATAACACCATGGAAAACAAAAAAAAATGGTCTAACTTTAAGCTGCACATACACATTATAACCTCATCATTAAAAAATAATAATAATTTATCATTTAAATAATTTAAAGCTTGGTTTTGCCTCTTAAAGGGATAGTTAACCAAAAATGAAAATTAATGAAAATAAGTACTTATGCTAGTAAATTGTGATTTCTTAACACTGAACACATTGTATACTCCAGGGACCAGTCACCGGTGTGATCTTGCATGTCAAAGAGAGTTAATCTTGATACGAGCTATGATTGTTTCTATAAATACAAGTTCTTGTTTAGCATTGGGAAATTTGGATGCCTTAATCTGCAATAAACTATGATCTCTTCCGTTGAAGCATGACACATCTTCCAGTGGATCAACAGGTTTATCCTCCAGATTGATCAGCTTCAAATTGATTGACAGATTGGATCATTCAACCACACACCTCAAAAAACTTTAGACATGTTTAAAAATCATCAGGAGCTCATGAGTAGATCAGCTCGCAAATTACTCTCACGTGGTACAAGCCACAACCACATACACATCAACTATTTCTGTGCAACTTCTCTCAATGCGGGGTGGGGGGAGAAATCCAATTGTATCTCACTGCAATTTGTAACTTTAAGAT
Source organism: Danio aesculapii (assembly GCF_903798145.1). Taxonomy (NCBI): domain Eukaryota; kingdom Metazoa; phylum Chordata; class Actinopteri; order Cypriniformes; family Danionidae; genus Danio; species Danio aesculapii. The sequence goes on from NC_079446.1 coordinate 23,219,874, forward strand.
TTTAGTGGCTAATTTGTATGAATTTGTACGACAGTTGGGTTTAGGGGTGGTATTTGGTGCCATGCATTCTTTTAAAAATAGCACATTTTCACTCAAATTCGTACAAATTAGCAACTAAACTGATAAAACACAAAATAGTTATGTTTTCTCGTGAGATCAGGCTGGAGAAATCCCATATGAATTGGTATAACAGCAAAAAATGGATGGCATCAGTGTTGATTACTTAGGAATAAAAGGGTCTTCAAAAAGACCTCAAAGACCACAAAGAGGAAGAAGTCTACAAAAACATTTTAAAAGGCTTTAGCTATCCCTCGAAGTACTTTTCAGAGCATCATTAAGAATAGGAAAGTGTAAGGCACCATCAGCACATTGCCTAGATCAGGCCGTTCAGCCAAATTGGATGACAGTGTCAGAAGGACAATGACAAGAGAAGCTACAAGGAGGTCAAAGGCAACTTTGAAAGACTTATACGGTTTTATTGCTGGGTCTGCTCAGTATGGGCATCCCAAGCTTTGCACAAAGCTGGCCTTGTATGGTAGATTGGCATAAAAAAAATACAAATAAAAAAAATTGGCATTTCATTAAAAAAGAAAGAAAAAAAAAGTGTCACATCCAGTCTTGTTTGCACTATTCAAAACACATTTGGAAGAATCTGATATCGTCTGGCAAAAGAATAAATCTGATGAGACCAAAATTGACTTTTTGGACTGTTCTCCAAGTGCTATGTTTGGTGAGCAGCAAACATGGTATTAAGCACGGTGGTGGCAGCATTATGTTGAGGGGGTTTTTCTCTTCAGAAGGCACTTGGCTATTGGTCAGGACTGAAGGGAAAAAGAATGCTGCCAAGTGCATCCAAAATCTAGAGGAAAACCTGCAGCTGTCAGCTGGCTGTAGACGAGCAGGTAATTCACCTTCCAATGACCCTAAACATGCTGCCAAAACAACTACAACAAAATGGCTCAAGGATAAGAAGGTCAATGTCCTTGAGTGGCCAGGTCAGACCCTTGACTTAAATCCAATCGGAAATCTGTGGATGGAGTTGAAGAGAGCTGTTTATTGCCACACACCAAAAGATTTTGACTGAACCTGTGCAATTTAGCAGGGAAAGATGGGCAAATATTCCCCAAGGTGTGCAAAGCTAGCACAAGCGTTTTTTAATGATGGCTGAGATTAAAGCAAAAGCCAGCTTTACAAAGTATTAAATCAAGGCACTGATCACTTTTCAAACCCTGTTAATGCTTTATTTTAACTAATATGAAGAACTGTTTTTTTCTGTCATTGGTTTAATCCTGCAATATCAAAACTGTAAATAAAGCTGAAAACTTTATTTGGAAAGGGGTTTGATTTCAGGCAGTATGGAAAATAAAGTAACTACTTTTAAAGGTGTGTGATGAATTTTTTATAGGCATTGTCAATGCTCTAACTCATTTACGGTTTTAAATATTCATATACTGTTTGCTGAATTTTTTTTTTGTATTTAACATTCCACTGATGGGAACATCAGAATCATTTAGCTCCAAATGTTGCCATAAGTTCTACTAGTTTGAGTTTTGCTTTAGCATTTGTATACACACATTTTGATGTGAAATAATTTGCTGCACTCAAGAAAATGTAATTTCCTTTTCTCCACAGAAAATACTGCTGACCTCAAATCAGAAACAAGCAACCAATTTTATCCCCACAATAGACAACCTTGCAGTCTAAGTGCTTTTCGATATATTTGTGCAGGAAGCCTTGCTAGAGAAAGAACCTTTGTTTCATGCTAAAGTGTCATTACAAGAAGCCTGAAGCCTTATGGTTGGTACAATAACATCCTAGACAGGGTGTTCACCAGCCTACAACACCACCAAGGTAATGTGACAGGTAAAAGGTCATTCAAATCAAAAACACTAGCCAGTTTGGAGGGTTATGATTCATAAAGTATATTCTATAATTTCTTTATGTCATCACTATCAAAACACTCCTCTAATGGCAGCCTTTAGCAAAATAAAGTGTTTAGAGTGTTTCAAACATTTAAAAGACACATATTTAAATTCCAAACATAATATATGATAATATAAAAATATACAAGACTCTCGCCTTGACTTAAAATGTGACCGATGGCTTGTAAAATTTCTAAGTGGTCAGTAAGATAAAACTTTCTTTGTTCATTTCAAATACTGACCCTAGATGTGTTAAATTTAATCAATGCACAGATTATTTGAATATTTACAGTTAGGGAACCCTTTTTCAGGTTTAGGGAAGGGAAAGGGAGCGAGGACTCAAGTGTAGGAAAATTATGGGTTTTTATTAACTATAAAAATAAAAACAAAAAGGCAACAAAAACAACCCAAGGGGGAAAACATTAACAAAAAGACAAAAACAAACTGGACTGGTATGGCAGGGAAGAGTAGGGCTGGACAGGATTAGACAAGGCTGAACAACACAGGACAAGGCGATAAATGGCGACGAACTGGCACAGGACAGCAGACATGAGAAGAATATAAGCAGAACACAAAAACAAACACACTGAAAGAAATAAGTTCGGCAAAATTGTTGCAAACAATTAATCTATGTTGAATTTAAACAAATTCAATTTAGTAATGTTCAACTTAATTTGTTAGTTTAAATTAAATCCAAATAAATTGTTTACAAAACACTTAACTTAAAAATATTTAGTATATCCAAGGAAGATTGGAGTAATTTTTTTAGTGCAGGTGAACACAATAAACTAATAATGGGTTAACAAGGAGGGTGGGACTAGACAATAGACAGGAGAGCACATGACACAAAGACAACACAAGCTATGTGCTCACAAAAAAACATTAACCGCGTCTTCAAATGAAACTCATTACATGGCCGAGTGTGAACACAGACCACATACAAAAAACAACGGCAACACAGACAGAATGCAAGACACGAGTACATGATAAATAAAACACTAACTGTGCATTCACACATGCGACATGCAGGTGCCAACTGAAACCAACTAAACTGAGATTGCTGAGAACGAAACATCATGCCGGTCATGACGATGCTCATACAAAGACAAAGACAGACAATGACAGAAAATGAGTGCTCGACCTGAGAAAACTCGAGCTGAGCACAACATACAAGACATGATTAGTAGGGTTTGAACCTACACTGGTCTCACGGTCTCTCGGTTCGGTTATGATTATCATGCCATCGATTTAGTTCAATTCGATATCCTTGTGCATTGACGATGCTTTACATACATTAGATTTTTTCTTCACAACACATGAATTTTATTCAAATCTATAAATATATTGATATTTATATTTAATTTGTAATCCAATTTTGTCCTTTAATGCAAGCAGTCAGATATATGAACTGTACCTTTAATATGACCTGCTCAATGAAAACACTCTTTTTGAATGTTTCAAACAAAACTCCAATATATGCACAGAAGACAGCATGAGCATTTAAAGCAAATAAACTAATGTAAATACTATCCCGCTTACTTTTTGAGCACTGTCAAGTGAGTTCTTATGCTCCTATGATTGATCATTGTCTTCACCAGCTCAGCAAAATAGGCTGCAATTGGCTTTAGAAATGAAAGTGCTGTTCACCGATGAGTGACGCGGGAAGAACAGCTGCGGTTACAGTCTATACGTGCATAATATGCGATTATCACAGGTAATCCATAATAGACACAGTGGAGAAAACTCGCACCTTAAGGCTGATTTATACTTCTGCGTCAAGCGCACGCGTATGCTACGGCACGGCCTACGCGTGGACGCATAACCCTTGCCGTGGCCGTGGCTGATGCGCACCTCTCAAAAAATGTAACTACCCGTTGCAATGACGCGTAGCGCAAGCTCTGTGATTGGTCGGCTTGGTAGCGCTGACAAGTGTGGTGGAACCAAGAGCCACGCAAGCCCGATGGAGCGATTTTTTTACAAGTGTGGAGTTTTGTTTTGTGTTTACCTTATGGTTAAAGTTGTTGCACGTCCGCCGGTTCCCGTCTCAAAATGAGCGAGTTTGAACCACTTGTACATTAAGGAATCGTTCAGAAAAAAACAAAACACCAGTGAAGAAACTCGACACAGAGGGACACAAACACCTCACTGCCAACTAGCGTTTCGGAAGTGTTGTTGCAGAGCAACAGAAACAGCGGGCAGGAGTATGAATGCACAGCTACAGTCACTTGACGGAGTGGCATAAACCAGGAATAAGGCACGCTCGTGTCTGGATCCACAAGCATCGCTTTAACAGCCAAGAGAGGAAAAGTTACCTCACGAACACGCCAGTGGGTCAAATGTCCAAATGACTCCAAAACAAGAATTAATAAGAGCATGTGGTAGAATCCTGACACCCTTGCAAGCATGTAAATTAACTCTAAACTAAAATAAATGAAAGCCCAGTAACTCTAAAATCAATCCGCTTTAACTGCAGCTGAAATTATATTCTGTGGTTCAGAGGGGGAGCTCATTATTTATTAGACATTAACATTTAACAATTTACCGTATTTTCTTGTAACTTCTTTTTTTTCCCCTGCATTTAATTTAAGTCAAGCCACCTTGCTGCGGTAGCAGGACAATAGTATCATTACCTGATACTATTATTATAGTTCAATACCTGCTTACAGGAAAACAAGTTCAATTCCCCTTTAACAAGTTCAGTGCCATTAACTGGATGTTATTAGAGAACATAAACTGTCTGAGACTGTAAATAAACATGAACCCAAAAATTATTGTTTAGCAAGATCAAGAAAACTTCAATTTATCTGGATATTACACTCATCGCCAAGCAGCTTCTAAAACATTACCTAAAGAATACAAGATTGAAGTTGTAAATTAAGCTGGAAAAGCTATTTGGAGAGGGGATTGATGTCAGCCATTTTGACAAATAAAGTATCTATTTTAAAGGGGTATGATGAATTCTTATAGGCATCATGTGGCTCATTTATGGTTTAAAATATCTTTATACTGTTTGCTGTTTTATATCATATTTAGCATTCCAATGATGGAAACTTAATACTTAGCTACTTAAATAATTTAGCGCAAATAGTTGCCATAAGTTCTACTAGTTTGAGTTATTTACTAGTTTCAGTTTTGCTGCACGCTAGAAAATATAATTTCCTTTTCTCCACAGAAAATACTGCTGGCCTCAAATCAAAAACAAGCAACCAATTTTATATCCAGAATTTTAATAAAATCCATCTAAAGGTTACACTCATGGCCAGGTAGCTTCTAAAACATTACCTAAAGTATGTTTTGAACTTTAATCAATCCACCCATACATCAATTAATCATATGAAAGTAGTAAGGCAAGAACCAATTCAATGTTTGGTACAATCCTGTCTGGATGATTCCTCCGCCATCTATGATAAGTCAATTTCCCTAACTTTTGACTAATCTGAACGGCTGAAACCAGTTTACTTTATGAACTGAATAGATGTAATTACACATTATTTTGGTATATTTGGAAAATAATCTTTGACTTTTTGGAGAATCTAGATGGCGATTTTTCTTGATATGATGGACATTGAAAGTATATTGATTAGACAAATATGTTATTGCTGTATTATTTAATATTAGTATATATATGTGTGTGTGTGTGTGTGTGTGTGTGTGTGTGTGTGTGTGTGTGTGTGTGTGTGTGTGTGTGTGTGTGTGTGTGTGTGTGTGCGCGCGTGTGTGTGTGCGTGCCTGCGTGTATGTGTGTGCGTGTGTGCGTGTATGTGTGTGCGTGTGTGTGTGTGTAATTCTTTTTTTCTTTCAAACTATATTGAGTTATTTTGAAACTATATTATTCTTGCTGTATTTTTGTTTTTGCTTTATTTATTATTTATTTATTTCTATTTTTGGTAAGACTTTATTTTGATGGTCCATTTGAGTATTAGTAGACTGTCTGTTTAATATCTGTTGATACTGCTCCTTCAACTGACATTTAACTGACTATAAGAAACTTTGCAAGTACATGTCAACTTCCATTAACCCTAACTTAACAGTCTACTTATAATCTTATGAGAATTAGTTGACATGTAGATGCAATGTAACTAAATTCAACAAACGGGCCATCAAAATTAAGTGTGACCTTATTTTTAGCTAAAGTGAAAAATGTAATCTTTGTCAATTTGTATGACAATGTTCAAAATAAAAATTTTTGTTCAAAAAAAACATAATGACAATTTTATTTATACTGTATAGGACAATTTTCAACAACTTTTGTCGACCAATGTGCTTTCCAACAAATAAACAGAAAGGAAAGGCAAACAGACAGCAACAAGCAAGTTAAGAAACAGTCACACCTTCTAATGGCTAAATGCCTTTGAAAACAGAAAGTCTTTAATCTAGGGTTAAAGATATTGGTGGAAGGTGCTTGTCTTATTGATGGTGGTAAGGCATTCCAAAGCCTGGGGGATGCAATAAAGAAACCATGATCTCCCTTACATTTAAGGGTGCACTCACACTATGCTATCCGAACCAAGACTAGACACGTTTCCCGGTTCTCTGAATCGGGCACAGGTGCAGTTCAGTTGGCCGGCCCTGGCCCAGTTGGAAGAGGTGTGCCAGAGCACGGCTCGATTGGGAATGGCGCGGTACGCCTGTATTGTGAGTGCAAAGTGCGCCTGAGCCTGAAACTGAAGATGCAACATCCCTTAAGGAACTGTTTCATATGGATTTATTAATCATTCTAACTTTTCAATGAACACATAAATTATGAAAGATACAAACCTCCAGCTGCACGTCAGATGCACCTTCAGCAAACCTCCTAATACCTGCAGCACGAGGACTTTTATGATAATTTATGCGCGTCAAAAGTTGTGGATCTGTTCGGCAAAATATTTGGCTGCGTGTCACTGCATCCCAAACAACTAAAATGATATAACTAAAGCAATCTCCACTGTACTGAGCAAGAGCACTTCTCTTCCTGTTAAACTGAACAGTTACATCATCGATGATGTAAGCATGCTCAGGTTCAGAAAGTAAAGATGCAGTGTGAGTGCAGGCCGTCAGGGGAGAGGTGAGAGGGGACAACCGTGTTTTGGCACGGTTCAAGGCAACAGTGCATAGTGAGAGTTTGCCTCTCAAGTCTCAATTTCAATAGTATAATGCTGTGTTCACATCAGATGCAGTACATGCGGATATATTGTGCTATTTGCGAGTAAATAGACGCATGAACATTTTGAGTTTACTCACTTCATTTGCGCATCAAATTCACTTCACAATAGACGTAGATTCGCATCATGGGCAGAGCATCTGTCTGACTCTAACTTCGTTGCTAAATTGCTAACATGGATTTTATTGAGAGAATAACTGTGTTTATGTGCTTTGGGAAGACTGAAAAACAGCGTTGATTCGTTTGGAGCCATGCCTGAGTACTCTTGATCCTTTCAAAGGTGCAAACAGCTCTGTGAGCTCATAAACTCCTCCAGAAAGTATACCTGGATGATGGAAGCTTTCAGTTGTGCTTCCGACTGAGTCGAGCCCAGTTTGATGAACTGTTGACCGGTGTCAGCAGGAGGATTTTCCCCCAGGACCCCAACAACAGGTGCTATGACATAATCATGCCACTACAAGGGAAAGCTCCTGATTGGTTAATGCGGCATGAATGTTCGCTGAAGTTCAGATTTTCCAACTCGAGCGATTCGAGCGCTAAGCGCATCAATCGCACAAAACGATCAATTCTCGCTGCATCATTCTCGCCACCTCATTCGCATGTATCACCCCGCAGGATGTCTATTTGCGTCTTTGCATTGACTTAACATGTAAATCACTCATGCTTGAAGCTTCTTCCGTGTCTGGTGTGAACGCAGCATAAGGCTGCAGACCTGCACATGCAAGCTGAGACATGCAATCTCAGACACAAGAACTCAATAGGCCTAGTTATGTCACTGGGAGGAGTAGGATTAGGGTTAGGTGTACTCATCAAAAGCATTGCATGCAGCCTCAGCTTGCACTTGCACCTGGTCTGCAGCCAGACTCTTCTCCATTTAGGGACACAAAACTTGCAGAGTACTTTCTTCCCCACAGGTAAGCTAAACTCAAATTATCAGCAAAGTTTAGCTCGTTACTGTCTAGCCCAACGCAATCTCACGGCAATTCGTAACTTTTTGATTTAGAGGCTAATTTGTATGAATTCATACAATCTAATTCATAAAATTTAGTATGATTTGCTCATCACCCTATGACAGTTGGGTTTAGGGGAGGGGTTGGGTGCCACGCCTCCTTTTTAAAATCGTTCATTTTCATAAGACTCAATTCATTCGAATTCGTACGAATTAGCCACTAAGCTGACAAAACGTAAAATACTTAAGTTTCCTCCTGAGATGCGGCTGTCTAGCCCCATTTGAAACACCATAAATTTGGTAAGAATAAGAAATGACACATTCACTGATGTAAGAGGGCTTTTTACAGGTGCTTTATGCTTTATTTCTGTAATTTCACTATATGACAACAGCTACTCAAAGGATACTTCTCCTTTAACTAATGACTAAACTTTTTTTTTAATCAAACTGTTTCACAAAAGCTTTACATAACAACCTGTAAGTTAACTGTGGTAAGAAATAAATGCAGTGAAAACTGGCCTTATATAAACAAATATTGATTTATTTGAAGTGCGGTGGAAAAGAGAAGCTTAACAATTGATAACAGAATCACAGGGCTTTAAAATGAAACAGCAACTGCACCCGCAAATAAAGCCGTTCAACAAGGAGTCCATTTTACACCCAAAACTGAACATCTGAAAAATCATTCAAGCAAGCACAACCAGCACTTGCCAAGTCGTTTCATGGCCTGTTGCCCAGCTAGTCGAGAGAGGCCCATGGCATCTCGATTTTTGGAAAGCATAGAATTTATCGTGATTTTAACTTCACACTTCCCTTTGAGGAAAGTGTAAAGGAATCTGTGTTTAGCACACATAACACCTTTATCTGAGCCGCTGTGCAGAAACACCATGTTCTCCACCAGAGGAGGTCTAGCTTCTGGGTGCAGTAGATTCAGTTTCCACTAGATGCAGACAAGGAGAACAGACTACTGACTGAGCAAATGTCTCCATCCACCCCATAATTTAAATCAGCCTCCGAGGATCAAGGAAAATGAGATCTACTACAAAGAATTTTCCACACACAGAAAAGAACGAAGATTAAATAAACTGTGACATTCACTTATATTCTAACATTTGTTAATGACATCTTACATTTTTTGTTTATTATTTTAACCAAACATTCTCATTTGTACAATACATATGTATCAAGATAAGTACAATAGTAAATCTGTAACATGCTACTGCCATTTCTAATAACGATCTGTCACTTTAAAAAGTAAGTTATATTTGTGAATTGTCAGAAACAATATTACCAAAAAATCAGTCTAATATGCTGTTTGCTGATGAAGAAATATTTTTATGATGAAATGGTTGTGCTGGTTGTTATTCTTGATCAATCTTCATTTAATGTGACACAAAATGTGGCTATTTTATGTGTACAAACAAATTACCTAAGAAAAACTAATATGTTTTAGAAAGGGTTGCTTGGAAACATGCTTTACTGTATTTCTGTCATTTCACTCTGTGACATGACAGCTGATAAGATACTTCACCTTCTGGGTAGTAACTAAGATGTTTTGATTTATCAAAAAGTTTTTAAAAAGCTTAAAGTTCCATAAATTAAAGTCATATGCCTTTTAAACAATATGGGAGTAAATGTTGACAGTTTGAATTTAATTTTAGTGACTTTTTCTCAAGAATTTATTTGTCCATATCTAACTAATAAAACCAACATTATAATGGTGCAGTATGTATGGTATGATCAACCTATTGATACTGCAGTGATATCGCAGTCCAAAATCAAAATATTCAATTGTTTCGTTTTTTTCCACCTGGCCCCTCCCAACTTTGAACAGATTGACAACACAAACAGAAACAAGTGTCTCTGACGATCAAGCCTAGCACTTAATCTGATCAACCATTTATGTTTATTTAAATTTATATTGTTTGTCAATTAAAAAAACACCTCATGAATCGACAACACAACTCGGTCCAAAAAACTGGTAACAAACTTCCAGTACTTTTCTGTTATGTTATTTCCAAATATCATGTTTCAAACTACTAAAATGCTAATAAAAGTCACTTTGTTAATCTGCAGGGTTGAATTGTCAACATCAAAAGTCGATAGACCAGTAATAAAAATCCCATAATACAATTTGCAACTGTGAATAAACAGAAAACACCATGTGAACCACACAAACCTGGTATTCAACTGATTTCTTTTTAAATGTGTGTAAAACCTATACTGTTTTTCTTCTACCTGTAATGATGTGCTGAAGTTTGTCAGCCATGGAAAATCAGGGGGGAAAAACTGGCCAAGATTTTGACAACCCTGATACACTTGTTGTACAGTATAGCTGGTTAGCTAAAAAGGCTCCAGCTGCAGAAGTCTCTGGCAATTTTCTGCTACTCTGTGAAAGTCCTGTTGATGACAACAGGCAAGTTTGCTCCTCCCTGGTGTTTCTTGTAATCTGTGATCATCTCCTTGGTCTTGTTCAGAGAGATGTTGTTTTCCTGGCATCAAACTGCAGGGTCTTCACCTCCTCCTGTACACAACCTCCTCACCATCTGTGAGCAACCAATGACTCTTACATTATTATCTGACAGTGTTTGAGTTACACAGACCAACACACATCAACAAATACAACCGCGGAATGCTTTCTATACAACCCAGGTGTGCTCCACACACAAAGACACAGAAAATATCTCAAAAACCTTCGAATTCACGTCAATGGTGGAACGAGCTACATCAGAAAAGCCTTTTAAAACCACAGAATGACACAAATCTTCTGAGAGCAATTGACTCACAACTGATAATACTCCTGACCTGCACAAAAACACTTATTGACTTTCTGTTGTATCACAGTATCTGACCTACATCTCTGAAGCTAAACTCATTCATTCTGACCAACTCTAGAGCCTTGTCATGTTATTTGCTCTTTAGGATAAACCCCTTTCGGTCTAACATTTTCTAGATCACTTTGCATAAAAAGGGTTTGCTAAACAAATATGATCTAGATTATTTATTAGTTGTTGTAGTAGGTGACGCGATGGCTCAGTGGTTGGCACTCTCGTCTCACAGCAAGAACGTTGCTGGTTCGAGCCCCAGATGGGCTAGTTGGCATTTCTGTGTGGAGTTCGCATTTTCTCCCCGTGTTCGCGCGTGTTTCTTGAACACCAAACAGTCATATTAGAATGATTCCCATAAGATCATCTGACACTGAATAATGCCTATTCCAAACTCTCTTTTTCCATCACGTGAATAAATTATTGAATTTTAAATTACCTTATTTTTGTGACAAAATAATTACAGCCTTGGTGAGAACAAGAGAGTTCTGACACAAATATTTAAAGAATTTTACTGACCTTTAACTTTCGAATGGTAGTTTAAGTAGCTGTTTTGATCAGCAATTCTCCAACAAAAACAAAGTATCTATTTAAGATAACCACAAATATTACAAGTCCGTAGGTACAGTATAGTGACCAAAGATCAGCTGTGCATGAAGCTCATTATTTTTTCTCAATTATTCACAATAATCTACAATGTAATTAATATGGACATATTGTAATCTGTAAAATTATCACCCATTTTGTTTGAAATGAATGTAATAATGACAATAACAAATCTGATTCACTCAAGTTATGACATAAACCGCCTTTGGGCCACTCATTAGGTTTGCCTGTTGCATTCAAACTTTTTTCTTTTTAATTGAACACAGTGGGGCTGCAGGGATATAATATATTTAGTTCATTTTTGCCCATGCTTCAGTATTTGATGAGAACTGGGTGAAAATAGGACAGGTCATATGTCACAGACCTCCCATTTAACATTGATTTAAGCCACATCCAGGTTTTGATGGAAAACCTGAAACAGAACCGGTAGATGTTAAAGAATATTATCATTTGCATTCACACATCAGAATCTGTTCAAAGCCATATTACCCTAATCAGCCTTGATGACCTTTTTCCGCTCTAATAATCCCTAATTATACTTGTGGTTTCATCTCTGGGTTTTGGGCTTCCGCCAATACACCATGACGTTGAAAGAGATGCTGATTAAATGTGTTGGGAGATTTTTAGCAAAGTAATCGGTCTTTTTGAGTCCATATGAAGGAAAGTAGATGTTCTAAAGCAGATACTAAAAGACTTCAAAAACACACAAAATTATTACAACTATAACCCGTATTAACCCAGCAGACGCATCAGTGTCTAATAAAGCAAAAAAATGCAATTTCAATGTAACTATATAGTTATACAGACATTATTTAAAGTGCTTATTACACAAACTTTCAACCCACACTGATTCTGGGTTGAACGTACTGCTATGTACATTTCTGCACAGTGCCAAATATGCTCCAGGAGGGTTTTTTTTTTTTTTTTTTTTTTGCAGTTTTTGCGAACCATGCGTAAATCCACCAGAGGCTGCTGTCAACTGACTGACTGACTGACCGATAGACTGACCCACTCTCCTCCTTCTCTAAGCCAATATTGTTCTCAAAAGCACAGATTGACCTGACCAACCCACTTCCCTAAGCCCAACAAACAGTTTTAAAAAGCAATCCAGAAAAAAAAGGCCTCGTCTGATTTTTACCACGATTTCAGATTTTATCATATTCTCACCATGTTATTTACTCGTTTATTTTATTTTTGGCTTCTGTTTTTTGTCTTACCAGCTTTATAAAACCGTTCTTTGCCAGACTCAAACCCCATCATCGTGGTCAACTCCTCTTTGCGTCTCAAGTCTGCCAACGTACATGGCGAGCTAACTGGACAAACAGGTAACAGCGGTAAAGCCATCCATGAAGAGCGTTTCACCCCGTAGCGTTCATTTTAAAGATGAAATGTAGCCATACATACTTTTGGCTAAGTAATTCACAATCTCCAGAAATGTGGCTGGGTTTTTAGAATAAGCCTTTTTTAAGTACAACTGCTATAATTGTTTTGAGAAGTAGAATTAGAAATTGGTATTTAAAGATTAGCGTCTACTCACATTTAGGAGTTTAAATGAATACATTTTAATTTTTAAATATATGCATCTACACTAATGTTTTAAGGTCTTTGCACACTGAGATCTGAAATTTTCGCATGCATTTTTTTTTTTACATTGACGTTTCGAAGTTCGAACGGACCAAAAGCTGATCCTGCTTTCTATTCTAATGTATATGGGCAGTAGCCTATGTCAAAGGTATGGACACACGCACACCCAAAACAGCAGAAGGGCAGGTGCGCCAGTTACTGAATCCAGCATATAAGCATTCTTAACTGTCTGCCACATTGTCTTTTTTATGCACTGTGTTTGTCATAAAGTTATCTGAGGCTCAAATGACAGCAATCTGTATTTGGCTTTTCACTTGTACGATGGCTCTGAACTATCAAAACGCTTCTTAAAGGGATTTTTAGATGTAAATAGCGAGAGAGAAAAAAACTCACCTGGTTCGAATTTTTTTAAGACGGGCAAAAGTTTCGAAGGCAGTGTATCAATAAAATTGACGAATTAATTTTTTCACGTGCAAAAATTACAGACGAAAATTTCTAATTCAGTTAGCAATAACCTTTAGACTTGTGAAAACAGATCATTTTGAAAGCTCATTTTAGTTTAAAAATACGAGTTGCGTTTCACAGTAGACTGACTAAATTGCAGAATTTTGAACAATTCTTGAAATGCCCTCTGATTGGTTCTTCTGGACTACTGTATATTGTTCCCTGGTTCATCAAGGCTCTCTCATATGACCATTGTGCTACCAGTTGATAGTGTAGTGCATCCGAAAAATATTCATAGAGCTTCACTTTTTCCACAGTCTTATTTCAAAATGGAATAAATTTATTTATTTCCTCAAAATTCTACACACACTACCCCATAATGACAATGTGAAAAAAGATTTCGAAATTGTTGCAAATTTATTAAAAATAAAAAACCTGAAAAAAAAAATCACATGTACATAAGTATTCACAGCCTTTGCTCAATACCCTGTTGACGCACCTTTGGCAGCAATTACAGCCTCAAGTCTTTTAAAATATGATGCCACAAACTTGGCACACCTGTCTTTGGGAATTTTTGCTCATTCCTCTTTGCAGTACCTCTCAAGCACTATCAGGTTGGATGGGAAGTGACGGTGTACAGCCATTTTCACATCTCTCCAGAGATGTTCAATAGAATTTAGGTCTGGACGCTGGCTGGGCCACTCAAGGACATTCACAGAGTTGTTGTGAAGCCACCCCATTGATATTTTGGCAGTGTGCTTTGGGTCATTGTCCTGCTGGAGGATGAACTGTCGACCAAGTTTGAAGTCAAGAGCACTCTGAAGCAGGATTTCATTCAGGATGTCTCTGTACATAGCTGCATTCATCTTTCCCATTATCCTGACTAGTCTTCCAGTTTCTGCTGCTGAAAAACACCTCACAGCATAATGCTGCCACCACCATGCTTCACTGTAGGAATGGTATTAACCTGGCGATGAGCGGTGCCTGGTTTTCTCCAAACATAACGCCATATTTTTTTCTGTAACCTTCCCCAGCCTTGTGCCTTGAGAAAATCCTGTCTCAGAGGTCTACAGACAATTCCTTTGTCTTCATGCTTGGTTTGTTCTTTGACATGCACTGTCAACCCTGGGGCATTATATAGACAGGTTTATGCCTTTTTTAAATCATGTCCAATCAACTTAATTTACCACAGGTGAACTCCAATTAAGCTGCTGAAACACCTCAAGAATGATCAGTAGAAACAGAATGTACCTGAGCTCAATTTAGAACTTCACACCAAAGGCTGTGAATACTTATGTACATGTGATTTTTCAGGGTTTTTTTTTTTTATAAATTTGCAACTATTTAAAAAAATCCTTTCTCACATTGTCATTATGGGGTATTGTGTGTAGAATTTTGAAGAATTTAATCTATTTTGGAATAAGGCTTTAATGTAAAAAAATGTAGAAAAACTGAAGCGCTATGAATACTTTCCGCATGCACTGTATGTGCAATATGTGCATGCATAATTGGTCATATAACATGCATTTTGGTTTGTAAAGTGCCGACTGTTTCTCTGAAACACTGTAAAAACTACAGTAGGAAGGAAAAACGTTATTAGGGTCAAAACAAACTCCCCCAAAAAGTTTGCATTGGTAAGCATTTAAAATTGCAGAAACAAACTCAAAACTAACTTAGTTTCAGTCGTATTTTGTTTGAAATTACATTATTTCAATTCAATTCCAAATCATTTCAATCGCCTGGACTTTTAGTGTAGTATATATCACTATTTTGCTGAGTGTGAAACTAGAATGCAATAATAATGAAGTAAATGAACAAGATTCTTAATAAGAAACTAAAACTGCCATGAGTCTGTGTTAAATGTCGTTACTGAGTCATTCATACATTCAACTTGCTCACTGATGCAGGAATGAAGTTAATGACTCTCTATAGGATTGGAAGATTGAATCATTTGTTCACCTGATATGTTAAAAAAAAACTATTTGGTGATCAGCTTTACAGATTACGTCAATTGTTGTAAAAAAATCAATATCATATTTGCACTTGTGCTATTCTGGACAAAAACAGCACTTGTGAGATATTCACCTTGTTCCATGTGTTTTGTTGAACTACACTCACTGGCCCCTTTATTAAGTATTCTTTACTAGTACCGGGTCAGACCCACTTTTGCCTTCAGAACTGCTTTATTCCTTCGTGGCATAGATTTAACAAGGTATTGGATATATTCCTCAGAGATTTTGGTTTATATTGACATGATAGCATCACGCAGTTGCTACTGATTTGCTAGCTGCACATCCATGATGCGAATCTTCCATTTCACCACATCCAAAAGGTGCTTTATTGGATTGAGTTCTGGTGACTGTGAAGGACATTTGAGTGCAGTGAACTTATTGTCATGTTCAAGAATCCAGTCTGAGATGATTTGCGCTTTATGACATGGTGTGTTCTCCTGCTGGAAGTAGCCATCAGAAGCTGAGTACTCTGTGGTCATAAAGGGATGGACATGGTCAGCAACAAAACTCTGCGGTGTTGACACAATGCTTAATTGGTACTAATGGGTCCAAAGTGTGCCAAGAAAATATCCCTCACACCATTACACCACCAGCACACTGTACCGTTGATGCAAGGCAGGATAAATCCATGCTTTCATAGTGTTGACGCCATATTCTGACCCTACCGTCTGAATGCTGCAACAGAAATCGAGACTCATAAGATCAGGCAACATTTTTCCAGTCTTCTATTGTCCAGTTTTTGTGAGCCTGTGTGAATTGTATCCTCAGTTTCCTGTTCTTAGCTTACAGGAGTGGCACCCGGTGTGGTATTCTGCTGCTGTAGCCCATACACTTCAAGGTTCGATGTGTTGTGCATTGTGCTCTTCTGCATACCTTGGTTGTAACGAGTGGTTATTTGAGTTACTGTTGCCTTTCTATCAGCTCGAACCAGTCTGGCTGTTCTCCTCTGACCTCTGGCATCAACAAGACATTTGCAGACCTGCCGCTCACTGGATATTTTCTCTGACAATTTCTCTGTACACAGGATATTTTTTTCTGACAATTCTTTGTAAACCCCAGAGATGTTTGTGTGTGAAAATCCCAGTAGATCAGCAGTTTCAGAAATACTCAGACCACTCAGTCTGGCACCAATAACCATGCCACGATCAAAGTCACCTAAATCATCTTTCTTCCCCATTCTGATGCTCAGTTTATGCTGTAGCAGATAGTCTTGACCATGTCTACAAGTTTCTGCTATGTAACGGCTGAATAGAAATTTGCGTTAATGAGCAGTTGGACAGGTGTACCTAATAAAATGGCCGGTGAGTGTATATTATACTAACAAATAGAGTAATATTATTATTTTTTAACAATTTGAATTTTCAGCCCATTAATGTACATGTGTTTGGACTAGACGGCCACATGTTAAGTATTTAACATGTTTTTTTCTTTATTTATTTATTTATTTTAAACATGAATGAATCAGTTTACCAAATCATACTGAACCATTTAGATGAACCAGATGATGTCGAAGAATATTACCATGTGCGTTCATACACACCGAAACCTGTTCAAAGGCACATTACCCTAATCAGCCTTGATGACTTTTTTCCGCTCTAATAAGCCTTAATTATACTTTTGGTTTTGTCTCTAGTTTTTGGTCTGCCGCCAACACACCATGTCGCAGTAAAGAGAACCTGATTAAATGTGGTGTTGTTTCATGCCAACATCTTGCTTGAGAACGCAGAACAGTGGTTTGCAATGCCTGCAGATCTGTCTGCTTATCCGGGGCGAGACATAAAGAGGCAAGCAGAACTGGAGAAGAGCCAGAGAAACACAGCTTTGATCTCATAGTCCAGACTGAACCAGTGCTCTCCTTCCTCCTATTTCTCTGTCTAACAAAACATAACACTCAGTTCGTGATGCTGCTCCAATTTAAAATCCATTATGCAAACCATGTCAACTTCATTCACTCACAGCATATTTGATTTCAAAAAGAAATCAATGGCCGAACATGTTTATCTGGTCCACTTGATATAATTACCAGAGAATTCCAATCCGATGAAACATTCTAAAAAGGAAGTAAAAATCTCTGCATCTTAAGCTGTTATTATGTGCAGCACCAACAACAATATTTTGAACACTACAGAGAAAAAGAGGAGGGGGGGGGGGTTTCTAGGTTAGGAAGTTTTGCATTAAAAACGTTGCTTTCCGGTTGCATCACCGCTTCGGCTTGGTGTTATAATGTTGGATTAATTCCCAGACAGCACCTATGGTACATGGTGGATTTGACTTAAAATGAACAGAAGTGGTCTCATAAAGTCTTACATAGTCTCTGCAGCAGGACCAAATTCATTGGCAAGAAGTCAATCACACATGCCCAGGAGTGCTCTTATCAATGCTTCACACCTTCATAAATCTCACCAACGTGCAAATACTGTCAAAGGTGGTGTTATGAACTGGAGGAAGCCTTGACATGACAAAGGTTATAGTTATAGCTTTTTTATGGAAAATATAGGTATGTATGTAATCGCACTACAGCATCTTACCGTGTATGATGCCATATGAGGCAAATCCTAAGTGGGGTACATATTAATGTGTAATACTGTTGTTATTAGCTTTTTTGTTTGTTTTTCATTGGTTAAATATAGACTAATAAGATATAACAATTAGAATTAATCTATTAATAATAATCTATTTTAAAAAGCTATTTAAAAATATTACATACTATATGTGTTGTGATGGCCAGCGGTGTTGTCTCTGCTGGAGATCCCTTCCTGTAGTCCGTTGTAATCACCAGCAGGGTTTTCTCTATTGGAAATTACTGCTAAATGAAATACAACTCCCAGAACTCTCTGCACTCATCAACTCCTGCAACAGCTGAAACCAATCTGGACACTCACACACAGACACAGTTGCTGCTCATCTACACTGATTACAAGGACTATAAATACACCTCATCTTCATTCACACATTGTTTTACTACTGAACATCACGAAGCATTTTCTTGGTTTGTTTTCTTGTGTTTTTGATCCTTGCCTTGTTACTCGTTTTGATTCATTGCCACCTAGTCTGACCTCTCGCCTGTATTTTGACCAAGATTATTGGATTCTAAGGGTGCACTCACACTATGTTATCCGAACCGTGCCCAGGCACGTTTCCCAGTTTGTTTGAGAAGTGAGTGCTCCTAATCGGCTCAGGCGTGGTTCAGATGGCCAGCCCTGGCCTGGTTGGAAGAGGTGTGCTAGAGCGCGGTTCACTTGGGCTTTGGTGCGGTATGCTTGTAGTGTGACAGCAAAGCACGTCTGAGCCCGAAACTGAAGACGAAACATGACTTTTAAGGGACTGTTTCATATGGATTTATTAATCACTTTCTTTTCAATGGACACGAACTGCACGAAGTCCCTTACTGCACGACAGCTGCACCTTCAGCTAACCTCCTAATATGTGCAGCACAAGGACTTTTATGACTGTTTATAAGTGTCAAAAGTGGCTGATCTGTTCAGCGCAATATTTGACTGTGTGTCACTGTATTTTATAACTAAAGAAATCTCCACTGTGCTGAGCGAGAGCACTTCTCTTCTGTTAACTGAACAGCGCATCATCGATGATGTAAGCGTGCGCTGGCTCGGATGCAATGTGAGTGCAGGCCTGGGGGGGAGAGGGGAGGGGGATAAGTACGCTTCGGCATGGTTCAAGGCAACTAAATATAGTGTGAATACACCCTAATAAACTGCAATTGGATCCGCAAGTCTGTTCTCAGCGTCTGCTTCATAACAATATGAATGTATTGTAATGTAATTTTAACAAAAACAAAAGAAAAACAAATGCTGTCATGTTTGCTGGTACAATATTTCGCATAAAAGATGCTTCGATATTGTTTAGATGCAATTAAAATTAAATTAAAACTACAATAAAATATCTCCCTCCAAAAGTTTGTAAACCCTTGGTTTATAATACTGAGGTCAATGGCGTATATGCACAGAGACTTTTAATTTCACGTTTAAGAATCTTCTCTTCCTGATAGATATCCGATATAAAGTGGGTTTCAGACCAGACAAAGAAGCATGCATTAATTTCTATTTTCCCACATCATGTCTTTAAAATATGACAATTTATTTTACCCCAGTATTTTCAATGGAGTTTCTATGCTAGCCTGACGCTGCTGATGGAGCTAGCGATTACACAGTCTTTCATATCGTTGAACAACTAAATGAATGCTTAACTGAATGTTTTGTAATTACATTACAACATCGATGTTGTAAAAGGAATCTTATAAAATTGAAAAAAGTCACATTAAGCTTTCACTTTCACCGGAAGTTTATCACTGGCTGAAAAACTCTAGCTGTGCTTATACCCTATTGAGGGACTTAAATGAAATTAGTTTAAAAAATGCATACTGATGCTTCAGAGGGAAACGAAGCATTATTTTGAAGATGAATTGAACAGAGGGGCAAGACTAAGGCCCAATCCCAATTCTATTTTTGTACTCCTACCCCTTCCCCTTGGCCCTTACAACCGAGGGTTAAGGGGAAGGGCTTCAAAATTTACCCCTAAGAATTGGGACAGCACTACAGCACCTGCACATGTCATCATATGTCCTCGCGATCTCCTGCTTCATATGAGATCAGACGATCGTGACTGCTCAAGTTATTCCAGTTGTGTTCTTTTTTGGTATTTATCTTCAGGAGATCACTGAAGGCATATATTATGTTATCATAACAATCTAATGTGGCAATAAGATCGTAACAGTACTGTGCTTTTACACAGTGGCCATATTCATCTATTCCAGCCACTAGACTTTTCTGACAGGGTATTCGAGTGTCATCTAGTGTCAGAATGTTGTGGGACTGCTATACAAAAGTTATTATTAGGGATTATGGATAGAAATTTAGCGGTTTTTATTTTAGAGTTTTTTTTTTTTTAAGCATGATGGTAAAACATGAACACGGTTTTGAATGTATTAAAAAAATACTAATTTGTGGATCTCCTTACTTCCGGTGCAGCTGCGACTACAGTTTTCTGGGAAATGTTTCTTACCCCTTGGTTTCGAGTGTGGTCCTGAAAAATCTTCATTTGAAGGGGTGTATACCCCTTGCCCTTAGCCATACGCCTTCAAGCTAAAGAGAATTGGGACACCACTACCTCTTCACGGGCACGCGTGGGGTAGGGGTAAGGGGAAGGGCTAAGGGGTAGAATTGGGATTGGGCCTTAATACAAGGTTTCTGTAGGTTTCACCAAGTTAAATTTAGGACATTTTAAAACCATTATGAATAAAATTTTAGACTTACACAGGGCTAAATGCTAAGGATTTTTTTTAACGAAAATGCCAGTTGGAAAAGATTTTCACTTGACCGATCAAAAATGATTATAATTTAGTAATGCAATAATAATAATAATTTTATAATAAAAAATGGGTGTTAATGGCCAGACTGAGTAGCTATACATGAACAAAGGAAAATTAAGACCTGTTAAAAAAAAGATTTAAGACCTACAACACAATATTTCAGTTGATTTAAGACCTTTTAGGGCCTAAAATGTATAGCTTTTGAGATTAAAGACATTTTAGGACTTTACATTTCAATAAAATAAGACTATTTTGACTATGTTGGTTACAAAGCAAAACAGAAAGTATGTACAGTACAAACTGCTCCTCAATCACTCAAATCAAAAGTGAGGAACATTTAATCACTCTCTAGACTATGAGGAATACTGAGGCTATATAAAAATGTGCCCGTTCCATATATGCATGCATGTAGGTAATTTAAAATAATTACATAACATCATAAGTGCAAGACTGCTTAAGACTCCCAGGATTGTTTTACTTACTTTTCTAGGACAATAAAGTACAACAGAAACATTAATTGCACATGTCCAAGCAGTATGTATTTTCCTAAAGCAAACATTAGGTCTGTGCTTGTTTGATTTAATTTTGTTTAGGGAGAAATGACACCTAGACAAATTTAGAATGTATCATGAGATTCGCCGAGTGTTACTTTGTCATCAAGTGTCTTCTCATAACGCCTAATTCCTTCACCCCACAGCTGTAAAAGCAAAAGACTGAGCATGTGCCTAAATAAATTTGTTAATGCGATTCACACTGTCCTATCTACGGATACATTTAAATTGCACTTAACGTTTTAAATCCTCGCCAGCTGCTCCTCATAAAAACCCTCTCCAAACACACCTCTCTTTTAATCTACAAGTATTTCCCAGCACTTTAAATTGGATGATAGATGTGTTTTCTTGTTATGCCTGCGAGTGTCATTTATCTGATGCAGCGTGTGTGATTCTTCACGATGGAGGGCAGGTTGCTTGTTAAGACAAGTTCAAAAGAAGGAAACACATAACACTCAGGGTTTTCATATTCACAAAACACTTGTCATTCACAACCCCCCCCCCTCCCCAATTAGTCACTTAATTTGTTGCCTTTCCTTCTATATTTTAATGCATTTTGACACCAAGCGTAGGAGAAAGCTCTATATAGAAAGTGTGGATGGGTACAAAGCATCTTGTGATTGAATCAGTCAAACCACAAACTGTATGGTTGCAGTCAGAAATGGAATGTGACATACAGCAGTACAAACACTAACCAGTGCAGATGTGCCCTACATTAAATCATTGTCTGCTCGGCTGTAAATCATCCACTGCGGTGAGGTAAAGACTTATGTTGTTTGCGAGTTATGCATCTGTGGCTCGAAAGAAAGGAGAATATCCATCTGGTTAAAAAAAATAAAGTGTGACTGTCTCTAAATTTGGGGTGGGCTTTAAATTGGTATGATGATAACTACCAGTATTATGTTTCATCATGATTTTACTCTAACGTGGATATCTTTACTCATAAATTCCAATTTGCCATTTGTCAAGGATGCACCGAATGTTCAGAAACCAAAATTATTCTGCTGAAAATAAAATTTAAATGAAATAAAATAAAAATAACCAAAGACTATAGACTACAATGAAATGCTGGCACATTTTTGGAGAGGAGTTCTCATCAACCAGGGGTGCATGTCTCAAACAATGACATAACTCGCGGCTGAACTATCATAGTATGATGCATCATTTGGCAAAAGAGCGATGTAATGATGAGTGTTTCCCCAAAACTGTAGTTTCTCTGTCTCAGATCCATCGTTTGAACCATGTTAGTTATAACATAAAACCTCCATAATAATGTTCTGAATGAGGTGGTAACCACTACTGTAGAGATGAACCCCATAATTTCTTTGTGCAAATTATATTGTTTTACATGCACACGCATTTAAAAAAAATACAAAATTAGTTTTGGTAAAAACATGCACTCGTTTTCCAAATTAATTAAAATAAATGTAAATGGCAAATATAGAGCATTTGTTTCCATTTCAAATATTATTGAGAACATTACATATTCTATCCTAAAACATAATCACTTACAAAAGTTAACACGTATTCTAATATCATATATATATATATATATATATATATATATATATATATATATATATATATATATATATATATATATATATATATATATAAATAAATAATGAGGCTATTTATTAAGAAATAAAATTTTATATTTATTATTTATTAGGAAATTTAAAAATCCTATTTTAATAATAATAATGATGATGATGATGATGATGATGATGATTAAGTAGGATTTTGTTTAATATTTTTTATTTTTTTGTCCACTTTTACAATTTGATACGTGCAAACCACTGCAGAAATGTTCAAACCATAGACTGAAAAATATAGGTTCTAACCAACAGGCCCATGTCATATACAGTACAGACACATTTCTTAATAAATAACCTACTATAAATTAAAACCATTAACATATGCTATAAATTTTTGTTTTCACATGCTTTGGAGACGTAACGTAAATTCCGCTTTTAAATAATAGGTCACCTATAGCTTTTGTCATGAGCCATGGCTGTGTACAAAATGACATCAATGTTTTCAAAGTGCACAACGAAGGCAACACAATTGTGAACATGAAGATTGCTAAAACTGAACTGTAAAAATACATTGAAAGCAAATTACACCCAAGAGAATTGGCTTTAATGCTTTTTTTTAATCATTCCAAGTTTAAATGTTAGAATGTTCTAAATGAATAGGGCATAGGGGGGTAACTGGGAATAAAACACAGCCAGGAACTATGTTTCTAACTACAGCTCCAGAGGTGTAGTTGCACGCAAACAAGTTTGCGACACAGTTTGCGAATGTTCGTTGGAGCGATGGATTTGGGAAATTAACGTACTATGTTTGTAACAATGAAATTAGCGACCTTAGTTGGCTAACGATGGTTTTCTGAAACGCATCCCAGAACGGTGATCAGATCAGTGCTTGTCTGCGGGCATGCTTTGACTGTCATCAGCATCAGTTTCACACACATAGAGGATAACATGGTAAATCCAAGAAACGTGTGAATGTGGGCTGAATGCTCTCAGTGATCTGTTCACCAGAAGGGCTCCCTAGATGTACATTGTCCTGCTTATTGCATGACTACCTGCCACAAAACTAAATAATTAGACAAAACATTGATCTTAGCTGTAAGAATTTATTAGCTCAATTTAAAGCCCTATCTTAACAGTGTCCAGAAGTCGACTTTCGACTTATCTGGGCTCAGAGGCATCTGGGATGGACCATCACACAGTGAAAACATGTACTGTGGTCAGATGAATCAGTATTTCAGGTATTTTAGGGGCAGAAATGGACGCAGTGTGCTTCAGACCGAAGAAGAAAAGGACCATCCAGACTATTACCAACAACAAGTCCAAAAGCAGGGGTCTGTCTTGGTATGAGGTTATGTCAGAGGTAACTTGCACTTCTGTGATAGTACCATTAATGCTGAAAAGTACATAGAGATGTTGGAGCACAATAGGCTTTCCAGGGATGCATATTTCAACAAGACAATGCAAAACCACATTTTGCACATATTACAAAAGAAGAAGAGGTTACACACACTTGACTGGTCTGTATGCAGTCCCGACCTGTCTCCAATAGAGAATGTGAAGGGCAAAATGCGACAACGAAAAGCCTGTACTGTTGCCCACCTTTAAGACTTGCTTGCAAGAAGAACAGGACACTTCCTCACTTGGTGTCTTCAGTTGTCTTGGGTTGTATATGAATGTATTATTAACTAAGTACTGTAAGGTATAATGTACATTTACCTGGCTGTTTTTGTAGAATAAATTCAGACAGGCTTATCACCAGATGGATGTGAAAGGAGGACAGGGCTTTATTTAAAAAAAAATAAATAAATAAACTAGCTGAATGTAGTTTATCTCATTTATTATATGGCTACTTACCACAAGACAAAACAATTAGACAAAAAAAAAAAAACACTTTTCTGGGCTAACAATTTAGTATTATTGTATTTTATCTTTAAACCTGGATGCAGCACTAACCAACTGATCATCAGAAAACATGCAAGTATCATTATTAATATATATATATATATATATATATATATATATATATATATATATATATATATATATATATATATATATATATATATATATAAAACACATGCATGTATACACCTCTCCAGATGAGCCTGTCTCATGTGTTTAACCAGTTAACCACCCCCCTGAATTATTAGCCCCCCTGTTTATTTTTTCCCCAATTTCTGTTTAACGGAGAGATTTTTTTCAACACATTTCTAAACATAATAGTTTTAATAACTCATTTCTAATAACTGATTTATTTGATCTTTGCCATGATGACAGTAAATAATATTTTACTAGATATTTTTTTAAATACTTCTATACAGCTTAAAGTGACATTTAAAGGCTTAACTGGGTTAATTAGGTTTACTAGGCAGGATAGGGTAATTAGGCAAGTTATTGTATAATGATGGTTTGTTCTTTAGACTATCGAAAAAACATCGCCTAAAAGGGCTGATAAAATAGACCTTAAAATGGTATTTAAGAAATTAAAAATTGCTTTCCTTCTAGCCGAAATAAAACAAATAAGACTTTCTCCAGACAAAAAATATTATCAGACATACTGTGAAAATTTCCCTGCTCTGTTGAACATCATTTGGGAAATATTTAAAAAGAAAACAAAATCAAAGGGAGGCTAAAAATTCTGACTTTAACTGTACATGGGAATGTCATGACTGACAAATCAATATTATTTGTGAGGACCGTGTAAAAAGTATAATGTGTAACTAAAATAAACTTTGAGCTATGAAGTAGACAAACTTCCAATGTAGCACTGATTATTATTTCCACATGATGAACATGAGATTTGTTGACCATTTTCCAGTACACACACATAGCTACCTATTTGTTTCGCTCCATCCATATTTAGCTGAATAAGACCATTTTCATCCTTTTGCTATTATCTAGATGCTGCTCTTCCTAATGCTTTTTTGACAGGCTGCCATGGTTACAGTGCTTATTATATACTCCTTGATTACCTCATGATGCCTGCTGGTCATACACTCTAAAAAACCCAACATAAAACAATCACAATTTGTTTCCTCTTGGCATCAAACAGAGAAAAGTCTCAAACCCTCAAGGTAAAGCATTAAAACTGCCACTGCATCATGTAGTTTTGTATTTATTGTCTTTTAATAGGTAATTGACACATACAGTGTCTATTAAAATTATGAATTAACAGTGAGAGGTTGAAATGAACTTGTAACTTTTCTTTCATTTTTAATTAACTTTCCTTTTCTTTTGTTTTCGTATTTAATTTTAAGCTTGGTGATGAGAAGAGAGGATGTGGAAGTGAATAAATACTTCCACAAGTTTGGACTTATTTTTTAATTCATTTCCCATAACTTTTTAAACTTCACCATTATTAATTAAGTTCACATTTGTAATGCTCTTATCACATTACGATAATCAAATCAGCATAATTCTATAAAAGGGAAGAACTTTTTTTGATCGAGTACAAAGAAATGAAACATGGTTTTCTCAGGGTATTGTGGAATATTTCCTTTCCATAGGCCAATACTTCAAATGCAAGTCAATTAAATTCTGCCCTAGAGTTTTATTAAAGAGGTCAGATGATGCGATTTCATGTTTTCCTTTGTCTTTGAAGTGTTACAAGCTGTTTGTGCGTATATCAAATCCATAAGTCTTAAAAGAGATACACTTTTTAAAAGTAAAGACTCATCCACAACTTATTCAAACACATTGCTACAAATCTACATCCTTCCAGGGTATCATTTTCTACACACTGCCCAAATGTATACGCATAAACTTTAAAGGAGACTTATTATGCCACCATTTACAACATGTAAAATGAGTCTCTGATGTCCCATGAGTGTGTGTGTGTGAAGTTTCAGCTCAAAATACCCCAACAATAATGTTTTATAACTGCCCCTTTTATGCTTTGATCTAAATTGTGACATTTTGGTGACCATCACTTTTAAGTCAACTGAGATTGTGCTCCTAGCACTCTTTTCAAAGGAGGGTGGAGCTATGAATGCCTATGTGTCAGCATAGAGACAGATTCAAAAACAAGACTAACGTCCTATGCTAATAAGGGAGAGATTGTAACTAATGGACAAGGCGTTCCCCCTCTAATAACATGTACAAACGGAGAATGTCAGACAAGGTGTCTCAGCACACTTTTTATAAAGTGCAAAGTTATAGAAGCTGGTTATATTCGCAGACTATTGCCATACAACTGTTTAAACACCTTGTAAAAGTAATTTTTGCATAATAGGTCTCCATTAAACTGCATTGCTATTGTCACAGATCCACCTGTGCCATCAGACCTTCACATATGCATCCAGATCACCCAGGACGCAGAGGAAAAGGCAGTCATCATCAAAATCAGATATGCCATTGGAAGCTGTCTTTAGTGGAGGGGGTACTGTCAAAGATTTACCTACAGTATAATGTCAGATCCTCATAGTCCCTGCATGATTTCATTCACTAGATTTCTGATCATTTGTACCTTTCCCAGCTGATCAGTGATTCTTTACACTCAGCTTCACTCAATGACTGTCTTTTCTAATAGTTACAATCTGACTTCTTGCCGGAGACTTCCACTTGGAATACTTATCCGACCTTCAGTCTGCTGTCTGCCAACAAATGACTTTCAGTTAATATTCTTCAAGTTCATTTAGTTTTTATTTACTTTTATAGACTTTTATTTGATGTGTTAGTGAATACCTCTTCAGAACTTGATTTAATAATATCAGATTTTTTTTACATAAAGTCCCCTATTGTTTTCTTTGGCCATATGTTTTCTTAAACATATACACTCACCTGGGCACTTTGACAGCACATCCCTCTATGAAATTGGATCCCTTTGGAAAGCAGTTGTGCGTGAGGGATTCTTACTACAATGCTCATTGTATTTTGAGATGTAACTAGTTCAGTTCAGCAATGAGCAAGCAAAGGTGGCACTCATCACTTCACTACAGGTTAATAAATGAACGTGGAAACAATGGACATGCACTCCCTGACTGCCCAGTCTGACCTCCACGACCAATGCTGAGTTCCATCCAACTCATCCCTGATATATCCAGTCTGATCATCACAATTCAAATAATCACTTCAACTTGCTGTTTCAGGCAAAGCCCTCATTGGCTCAGGCTCATCTGGAAACTTTACTGGAAAACCAATGAGATTCTCTGATGGAATGATGACTGCAATACAAACATTCTCAAGAACATACTTAAATCAATACGATAGAGAAAACCTTGTTAGTTTCTCCATTCCCCTAACATAAGAGAGACCAGAGACCTCCAAGGTAGTAAAAATCCCTGCAGAATATCCAGCACATCTTTAATAAAACAAGCAGCCATTAGGTTACCACCACATTAGCCATGAGACTGTGTGCAACCACTTTACCTAAAGGAAAGTCCATCACAAAACAGAAGGCCAATGGATTTTTTGTGGGGAAAGAGGACAAGGCTTGTGGCCATATAATTATTAGCAAAACCTAAATTCCCTTTAAGTTCCCTTAACATTTCCCTACTCTATTCCACTGGTCCCCATGGCATCAGAGGACATTTGTTGGGCTAATATCTTCAGTAAGCTGGACCTACAAACTGTGCATAACCTTGTGCATATTTGCAGGGGTGACAAGTGAAAGATGGCATTTATCTCCCCTACCTGCCACTACGAGTACAGAGTGATGGATATGGCCTAGCCAATTCTCTTCCATATTCCAGAATTTCATTCTTCATACTCAAATTCTTCCACAAATTGGACCTTATTTACATGGACAACATCTTGATTTTACTCCCAGAACTTGGCCGAACATCAACATGCCTAATCTTTGTCAACACAAGCATGTCTTGCACTGCTCCTGTCCTCATTGTCCCAGATTCTGCTAAGCCCTTTATCGTCAAGGTGGATGCCTTCACCATAGGAGCAGGACATATGCTGTCCCAGTACACTGGAGAGCCTCCATCCCTATATTCATATGTACCCAGTGGAGCAAAATCAGCAATCGAGAACTATATAATTTGCCTTAAAGGAGTAGAGACATTGGCAGGAGTTAGCAATTAAAACATTTCAAGTAATAACATCCCACAACCTATAAAACACCCATCAAGAAGTCACAGCTCAGGAACTTGCTCTGCTGGGAGTTGCAGAAGGCATGGCATACTTGCCATCAACCTTCTGTTTAAGCATTCTTGACTCTGGAGTTCTTTCATCGTCCAGCTCGAAACACCCAGGAGCAACCAAACTGTCTTGCTCCTCAAAGACGGGGGTCAAGAGAGGAAGGTGGTGGAAGTAAACAGAGAGACAGACAAAACAGAGAGAGGGAGAGAAAAAAAGAAGAAAAATGGATTGAGTTCCTCAAACATGCTGCTGCTTGGTTCTCAACAAGTTGAGACACCCTCACTTGTGATGCCTGGCAGCAGCATTGGTTGCCCCTCCATGAACGATCTTCTACTCCCCCGTCTCCACACGGCAGGCCATGGCTCCTTTGGCTCATGGGATACTTAGCAGCAAGTCTTGGCCTTGGCAAATGGCAGCAACTACCACCTCATTACCATTTTAAATGTTTCATTACACAAATCCTGCACTAAACATTTTCTTCCTTCAATAAGATTTAGGGCAGGACTCCAGGCTGGCCAATTTATTATTATGTTTCAAGCTTCAAGTATCTGTTTTACTTCCTTTGCTGTGTGACAATGTATTATACTGCATAAAAATTACAGGATAATTGGGGGATGACCACAGGGAATAAACTGCATGCTCCAGTTTCTGATGAACATCTGTCGTCTAGCTTCCTAAGTTATACACCAGTGCTATTTAATTGGTGGCGCACGGGCTGAACCTGGCCCCCTAGGCAATTTGTTTTGGCCCTCAAAATAGTGTGACCAAGACATCAAAAATAAATTTAGTTCAGACAAAAAACGGCCGTGCGCGTCTGTTCAATCAGTGGTGGAAAGAGTACTGAAAAATCATACTCAAGTAAAAGTACCAAATAAGTAGTGCAAGTAGAATAAAAGTATCGGTTGTAAATATTACTCAAAGTATGAGTAAAAAGTAGCCCTTTTAAAAGTACTCAAGAGTAGCGAGTAGTGAGTATTACGCTGTTAAAAACTGATGCGTTCACATGTAATTTGTGCATGTGTTAACGTAAAATTCTCTAGTGCATTTAGTTACTGCCCAGCAGGCACACAAAGTCATAAGACATTATTAATAGGTTAGATTAAGGTTGTGATGTCAGGTGACCAAAATTCAAAGTCTAGCCAGCATCTAAGGACAATGTTATTTTGATGTCCAATAATGACGTCAAATGACGTTGATATCAGGTCGATTTTAGGTTGTTAGAAAGTAACCAAAATTCAACGTCGACCGAACATCTAAAACCAACGTCATATTGACGTCAAATATTGACATTTATTCATCAGGTATGGCAACCAAAATCCAATGTCTGATAAATGTCAATAGTGGTAGCGTCCACACAACGGCAAGCTGTTACATCATTAGACGTTGATATTTGGTTGCTTTTAGGATGGACGTTGGACATTGACGCCAGCGTGACGTTGAGTTCTGACGTCAACTCGATTTTCATTTCCAAACATAATGCAACGTCCCCATGACGTTGAGGTACAACGTCAATCTGACGTCATGTTGACATCTTGTGCCTGCTGGGTGTTTAAGGCCATTTCGATCATCATACAGTAAACATTTGTCATCTTGTCATCAGTGACATGCATCTAAACAGTCTCTGGGTCAATGCGTGTAAAGATTTTGGACATCTTCTTGGACACTTTGAATACTTCCAAACAGTTTGCTGCAATTATAAATCGCCAGTCTTGAGGTAGTTCATTATGATGCGATTTTTATGTGCGATTTGATTGGACTCGCGGTACTGATTTTTCGAATCCCCATAGACAAGAAAAAAATAAAGTAGTGTCTACAGGTTAAAGGAAAGTAGTGGAGTAAAAGTACAGATACAGCACTAAAAATGTACTCAAGAGAAAGTAAAAGTACACATTTTTAAAACTACTCAGTAAATTAGTAAAAAAACTACTCAATTACAGTAATTTGAGTATTTGTAATTTACTTTACACCACTGTGTTCAATACACCACAAGCTGCAGTTGAAGGCTGTGCCGAGAGTGACTCAAGTGATATTAATCGAGTGGCGCGAGCAGCCGAAAACCTTTGGATGTGTTTGTAGAAAAGGCGATTTCACTACTAACAGTGCTTTAAATCATTACGGTTAATTAATCATAAAAGCTTCTAATCATAAAACCGATGCACTCGCGCCCTCCAGGCAAACACAGTGGAAATTCTCACGCTGTAGTGGTTAGAGTAGTGCGTGGCTTTCAGTGCAATGTAAACAAAAGATACGTTAGACAAATTATTACAAATTATTAAAATGATTATGTATGTATGAACGCAGATAATAACAACAGTTCATTTTAATTTTTAGCTAATATATAGCTATAAAATCTATAATTGCTGCATCCCTAATTGTTATGCAGTTTAAAACATGACATATGAATGTGTTTGAATGTAGAAGAAGCCTACTTAAACAATACACTGATTTTGTTGTGCTTCGAAATACAACATTTGAATAGGTTTGTAAAAAAAAAAAAGCCACATTGTACAATGCACTGATGTTATGTGGTTTCAAAATACAACACATTAACGTTTTAATGTAGAAAAGGCCAACGTGGGTGTCTTGAGAAGCAAATATACAGCATATTGCTGTAGTGTCATCATTCATATTGCAAGTCATATCTCTCCAGCCCATCATTTGGGATGCTTTTCATGAACTGGCCCCCATGACAAACTAATTGAATAGCCCTGTTATACACCAACCAACTGAAAGAAAGAAAAACCCAACCCATGAAATTTCAACTTTACCATTCACTGACTTCTTTAGACACTATGGATTCAGTCTTTCCACAGTTCGATGACATATGTTGTTTCCATCAGATCTGAATAAGTTAAACTTGCTTTCCATCATTGAAGTGATGAAATTTTAACCAGTTCTCAGTCCACACAACATACTCCACAGTGAAGGTTAGTATTACCTTTTGATCTTTTCTGCTGATAAAGGTTTGGTCACTGCAGAGGCCTTCAGCCAAAATTATCTTAAAGGCTAAGACACTATGCCAATATACAGATCCTTACCCTGTTCAGAACTGAACTGGTGATCAATTCCAGAAGCAGTTTTGAACCCATTTTCCATTAAGATTCTGCACATTATCCTGTCCTCTAGCGCATTTGTCTTTTGTGGATGACAAGTCTTTTGGAGGGATTTGAATGAGTGTGTGACATGGCTTTTTGCACTGCATAAAAATTGCTGGCTGATTGGAAGATGAACGCAGGGAATGAACATCTCTAAGTTATTTGTAACATTTGTAAGTCACTTCGGATAAAAGTGTCTGCAATATAAATAAATGTAAATTTGAAACATTCAAGAAACCACAGCTGAACGATCAGCTACTTTCCTGTCAGGTACCTGAAAGTGTACTTTTTTCAAATGTTCTATTAAGTAACTTATACTGTGTAATATGACATATAATTAAAAACTGCTTTACTGCTATTGATGGAACAATTTCACAATATGTCAAGCAGTGAAATAAAAATGTAGGAAACCGCATGCTGTTCTCTAATTTTGATCAGAGTACTAAATAAAATGCAAATTTCTTGAAAAGAATCAAATGCTTACTAAGGCAGCAATCAATTGATGAAAACAAAAATATTATGAAATATTATTTTTTCTATTTAAAAATGTAAATGTAAGTATAAATACTAATATATAATGGCATGTTTAATAAAATGTATACCTGCTGGCTGCTAAACATTTGAAATGTTCTCAAATGTTTAACGAGTGTACATGTTCAGCACCATTAATGTATTAACCAATTAGGAATAAGACATTGATATTCAAACCAAAATATGATTAACAATACAGTCAAAATTTTTGTTTATATGATTTAGATTTTGTAATTTGGAAGATGATTTTTTTTGTTTTTAGAATTCTAATGCTTACTGACATGATGGCATCAACCAATACTGCTACAAATCTGCCTCTTCACCACATCTAAAAATGTTCTTATTGGATTGGGATATGAAAGCTGACTGTGGAAGCCGTTCAAGTACACTGAACACATTTTCATCTTCTTGAATTCAGCTTGGGATGTGATGGTATGCCACATGGTTATTATACACCAGCCTGAACTGCTAATGGAAGACCCTTGGATTTGTTATTTACACCAACTTCTTACCTCTACATATGTATAAATCAACAGAAACCAGATTCATCAGACTAGTCTAAGTTTTTGCACATGTAAATACACAGTTTGATTTTTTAAATAATTGTTTTAGCAGTTTGATTGACACCTGAGTAGGACGTACTTCACTGTTTTTCTGAACTTACACACTAGTCAAATGTACTTAAATGCAGATTGAGTGACTAGATAACACCATTTGACCCTGTTTACACCTGTATTTAATCCTGTCCATTTAGGATCAGATGACCTGAAATGAATCTTATTATCAGGTGAAAACGGAGTGTTACTGACATTATCTGAACTAGTAATTGTTCTCTGACTTTCTCATCAGCAAGCTGTTTTCACCCACAGAACTGCAGCTCACTGGATGTTTTTCTCACACCATTGTGTTGTGTAAATCTCAGGGGATCGTCAGTTTCTGAGATACTTAACACAACCATGTGAAAAGTATAATTATTCTCAGTCAGTTTGTATTATATTTCTTTCACATTCTTGTGTTGGTTTAAACAAGATTGACTTGAATTACTTTTATTAGATTTTGATTGATTGGTTGGTTGGTATCCAAATATATATATAAATATATATACAAATATCCAAAAAAGACTCAACTTGACATGTACTTGACTGTCATGACTTGAGACTTGACTTTAGTTAAATGACTCGAAATAACTTGTTTTCATTAAATACATAACCCCCTCAACAGAAAGCCATCTGATTCACTGAGTGTCATTTCAAATTACAGTTTATAAATATAGAAATATATATATATATATATATATATATATATATATATATATATATATATATATATATATATATATATATATATATATATATATATATATATATATTGACTTGAAAGTGACTTGCTAGACCAAGCTAAGACTTGATTTGACTTGACTTGAAATAAGCAGCGACTCGACTTGAGTCTGACAAAAATTTGACTTGACTTGCTTAAGACTTGAAGGTTAAGACTTGCACATGTGTGACTTACTCCCACCTCTGATTCCCATACATCCAAAACACTTTACAATTGTCTTCTCCACACCACCGCCAGTGCATGAAGGGTTTCCCATTTCAGACTAGCACCGATTTCAAAATTGGCCATAATTCACTTTAAGGCATAATTACTGACATGTATATTGTACTTCAGATTAAAATGGCTGTTTTTGGACTGAAATAAGACTGCTATGAGGTTGTATGTACACAACAAATGCATATTCTGCAGAACGCAGCCTTTGAGATGTATGCACAGACAGTTAAAACACAGCTTTACATCACGTGCTTAACATTCACTAGTTTCACCATATCAGTATAAGAATGAACCAGAGTTTGTCAACAGCAGATATCAGCTTTACAATATCTAAATCATGTTACATAATCACGTACTGAGAAAATCAATTAATGTCAAAGTCTCTGGAAAGAGTAAGAGATATTTGCCTTCCACGTCTCACGTCTCCACGTTCCTATCTCCTCTATAGGTCACACTAGGACACATCTCAGTGGCAAAGCAGCCAAATCCCATTTAAACAGCTTTGAACATGACATGAAGGAAAATTCAGAACTTCTGAAGCATTGAGAGAGTCTTTACAGTGTGAATCATACACCTGAAGGAGTTATAAGGGTCAGGCACTGATCACTGGTGCAGAAAGTCCTTAACGGTCTGGAACACGCAACTGAAGGGACCTTGCAGGCAAGGTCTTTTCATGAGGGTATAACCTTGTAGCAGGTGTTTCCGTTAATGTCTCCTACTTGGACTGTTTCGGCTGGAAACTCATAAGGTGGATGTTGCTGTTATTGTCTAGCTCTCTGGGAGAACGAGGCCATTGTTTCTTTTCAACGAGGAGTGTATGAGGAGAACGTAATATAAACCATGCTTTCTCTGGTGTCTTTTTTTTTTTGCAATCCACATGCAAGCTAACAGTAGGTGGAAAGATAGTTATAGAAATATATCAGCTGCCACACTGAAAAAAATTGTATTATGTAAAATGTACTTAATGTTTAACCTAACACACCTAAATAAAGTTAAACTTAATTGATTATCTTTAATTTCGAGTCTATATTTCTTTCAATGAATCAAGTAATGTCAAGTTCCTGTTTTAACATGAGAAACAATGCTTTAATCAATTTAAATAAACTGTATTAGTAACAAGTTACTACATTTGGTGACACACTTTACACTGGCTTGAAATCTGTTATTTCACTTTATTTTAAGCAAATTGAACCCAAGAGCTCTAAAAATGCTTACTGATCTTAGAGTTAATTAATGATGCTTAAAGTTCAATGCAAAGGGAGACATTGGCTTTTACAGAGTAAGCTTAGCAAAGCCTACAGCAAACAAAGTTTGGGGACTAAAAAAATACATCACAAATGCTTCAGGTTACGCGCATTCACCATGCGCATACACACTGCATAGCAAAGGGCGATGTAATGTTATAGCAGTCAAAGCTAAAATGCTGTCCAAATGCTGCTATTTTCCAGCTTGTTCTGTTTCTGTATTTGGGCTTCTTTGACATGACACAAAGACAGGAGTGCTTACAGTTTAATTTTAATTATGTTCCAGAGAATTATAAAAAAAAAGATATAGCTAGCATTTGACAATGGACAACTTCCAGAATCTCTTCCAGTTCCGTGCTGGATTCAGCTAAAAACTCCTCAAAGTAGGAGCAGCTCCAACTATAAAAGAAGCTATGAATTGTGAGCCACAACCTGTAAGTATATTTATTAGTTAAAATTGATCTATTACATGCACAATGTCTAGTGTTAACGGTATGTTGTAGCAAGGACGTGCAAGGATGTAAACAACAGGAAATTATGTTTGGCACCGTTAACAATTTAGCTACAAATTCACATTAACCCTTCATAAACCCCTCAATCAAACACCTGTAAACACTCACAATCTTCACCACCGCTGCACTGTCTCTCTATGCGGCTGCTTTCCCTGAGTTCTACGAACTAACTTGGAAAAGGTATGTGAAAGATTCATATTACTTACACATGCTTATTCCGACTTTATGTGAAAGACACTTGTCAGATTTTATTTTAAAGAGCAGGCATGGGGTTCAGCTGTGTCCTCTTCATTTTCTGCCTTATTCAGGCTCAAACTGATATGGCTTACAGCTACTTTGACTAACAGTATTTACACACCTGAGGCGCAGCACATTATTAGAGGCATGACGTTTTTCCTGATGACGTGGAGCTGATTCGCGAATCACAGTACATTATGTTAGCTGACTAATCAGAGCCTCTTGAAGGAGGGCCTTTTGGGGGAACTAGAAAGTATGACAGTCGTTTTCATGTTAGCAGAGTAGCAGCATATAATTAAAGATAGATGAAAAAATAACATGATTTTATACAAATGAAGCATGAGCACACATTGCTTTGCATCTTATAAGCACAACCAAGCCTTTAAAAATACACTCTGGACCACCCCTTTAATATTACAAGGTTTGCAATGATTAAAAAATATTTAAATATTACAAGTAAATAAATATTAATATTTATCTCTTTCCACTTATTTCATTTATTACATCAAGTAAATGTACAAATATTAAGAATTTACTTAGAAAATTCTAGTTATCCTTGACACTTAATATTACAATTTCAAAAATTATGAGAGTAAATTAGTTAGATTTTACAACTCCAAAAGTCATGTCTTTCAGTGTAATAATATACACTAACTACATGCACATACTGATCTGTCACAATATTAAAATTGCATGCCTAATATCCTGTAGGCCTCCTTGGACCTTCCAAAATAGCCTTGTTTACAAACAGGTATTTGATCAGCCTATTTTGCTTAAGGTATTTTAGAAGGCAGGAAATGAAGCATGCTAAGGATTTGAACATGACTTGCTGCCTTTCTGCTTTAGATTGCATGCTTCATAGGCGGCATTTTTTTAGCTTTCGGATGCACCCAATCAAATTCTGCAACTCTCCACGGTCTCTTAATGACAATTTTTCAGAGTCGCCCCCTGTTGTTTAAATGAATAATATAGCAGCACGTGTGATAAACATTGACTTTTTAGAATGACGTAGGGTGAAAATATAAACAATGCTAATGCAAACTGTGAAATAAAAGCTATAGAAGTGGATTCAATATTACCTAAACTGACAATTTCCTGATATCCATTATAAACAATATCATTACATTATATACACCTCGCTCCCTCTGGAAGAAAAAAAATTAAATTAATTTATACAATTTACGCAGTTAATCCCCCTCAGGACATTTATTATGTAAATCCATATTCATATGGAAAAATTCCATCCCTTCTCATATAAATCAGGAAAGTGGTTGAGCGTGTACAGAAGAGATGGATTCAAATACCAGGTATATACAGGAATGCAAAGTATATATACTTGTGACCCACGTATATATAACCAAAACACTTCTTAATATCCAGTTTATGCAGGGGCTCCAAAACACATCTTATATCCGGTTTATGCAGGGCATCTGTCACACTGTGCAGTAGTGCAGGTAGGAATTTTGTGTGATTTTTTTTGTGAATTTTCTGTGCACATTTCTGATCTGTGCATGCTTGGTAAAGATTTTCTACTGGGAAAGATCGTTCCTACTTTACTGTGGGCTTTCAAAATTTAGGTTTCAGTGGTCAAAACTGTTCACATCTGACGTTTCCTGGCAGATAATTGCTTTATATTTTCTTAACATTGATCATTATTTCTTGCTCTTTACACTTACTTTAAAAAAAACACAGGAATATGGCAAAATTTCAAAACTAATTCATCAGCTAAATGTTGAATTTACAGTTTACAGTTGCTGTATGAAAACACTTTGTTCAATTTTTGCTATATTAGGAGCACAAATGGGAATATTTACCAGACTAGTCCCTCTGATTTAAGATTCTGACGGTATGATAACCTTGGATAAAAATATCACGGTTTCACAGTAGTGTGATTACTTATCTAAAATATATTCTTTTTAAATGTCTGGGTAAAAAAACTATAACATTTTCCCTATTTTTCCTCAATTTATTTATGGAGCAGTAAACATGTCAGGCTAAATAATTCAAATGAATCGTTGATTTCTGGTGTCTTCCTTTGTTTAAAAAACACAGATTTCTTTACAATTTGAAATGGCATCTTTGGATATCTTTTCTGCTGGAGATACCGCTGTCCAAAAAACTAAAAAGAAAAACATAAACTAAAAAAAACGTATTTCAGAAGTCTTACACATACCTTAGGAAAGGTATTACAGAAAATTTTAAAACTTTGACTTTTCCAAACCATAGTATACCTTGACAATGGTTATCGTCCTATGCCAATCATATTTACAGACATGAGAAACTAGTCTGGTAAATATTCAGATTCTCCACAGGATACATATTTAGAAGTTTACCAGTATCCAAATCTATTACTATATATATATAATAAGGTAGCACTGTAGCTCAGTGGTTAACACTGTTGCCTCACAGCAAGAAGGTCATTGGTTTGAGTCCCTGCTGGGCCAGTTGGCATTTCTGTATAGAGTATATGTATAGGTTTTCCCCACAGTCCAAAGATATGCAGTATAGGTGAATTGGATGAACTAAATTAGTCGTAGTGTATAAGTGTGAATTCAACAGTGTATGTTTACCAGTAGAAAAGTCTAGAGTAGTTGTGGCGTCATTACACTGCGGCAACACCTGATAAATCAGGGACTAAGCCAAAGGAAAATAATAAATGCCTACACAGTACATCAGACTTTGATCTCATAGATCAATCAGAAATATTTATATATTTTTATATGTGTGTGTGTGTATATATATATATATATATATATATATATATATATATATATATATATATATATATATATATATATATATATATATATATATATATATATATACACACATACACACACACCAACACAAACACCTTGTTAGGGCAGCTATAAAGGTAAAAGAACTCTAAAATGTTGGGCCAGATAAGATGGACTTAATTGATTTGTAGCAGTTGTTTATTTGGTAGTATTATTGATATCTTTTTCAAAACAATGGAAACAATTGTGTTAATTGGGAAGCCCCTGCAGGTAATTCCCCTAAAGATTACCTACAGGGAGAAATCATGCCCAGTTACAACATCCTCTGGACACTGAGAAAAAATCTAAATCTAAAAAAAATTTAAAAGCAAGATCAATTCTCAGCTTTTGAAAAGGTTTTATTTTATTATTTTGCTTGCTCACATCACATTATCTTTTTCAGCTCATCGTCATCATTCATTCATTTTCTTTTCAGCTTATTCATCAGGAGTCACCACAGCGGAATGAATCACCAAATTATCCAGCATATATTTTTTTATGCAGCTGATGCCCTTCCAGCCACACCCTAGTACTGGGAAACACCCATACACTCTTGCATTCACACTCATACACAACAACCAATTTCTGAAGAGTTCAGTACATGGTAATAACATGCTATGTGTCTCAAACACAATTGTTTCCTTACTCTCATGTAAATCCCATTTCTATAAAATCTTGCTGAAATACAGGCCAATGCTAACAAAACAGACCCTGACATTACTCAGAGTATTATTAATATGCAAGCTAGGGGTGGGAGAAATTATCAATATGCTGATTTATCGTGATATTTCTGGCTGCGAGACATTATCGATACTCTGGCGCAAAGTATGGATATTTATCTAAATGTACAAAAAATCAAAATGAATTAATCAGTCTTACACTGCAGCTATTTACCGCTTTGGCTGCAGTATATACTTATAATGGCCCATAATTCATAACCCATAATCAACAATACATCAGAGATGCACCAGCATCATTTACATCACTGACAGATGAGCCATTGGAATACTGAAAATCTCAAGCATATGAATACCTTCAGTCCAAGTTAAACTCCATGTCTGTGTGTCTCAAACATCCCACCTTTCCCAGAAACCTCAGCAAGTTTCTCCCTCACACTTTGCTAGATCATTTTACAAAGGAGATCGTGTGTCAGTGCTGTGAGACTTCACACAGGAATTTGTGCTCAAACACCAAAATTTTTATTAGATACAGATATCAACAGGA
Source organism: Danio aesculapii (assembly GCF_903798145.1). Classification (NCBI taxonomy): domain Eukaryota; kingdom Metazoa; phylum Chordata; class Actinopteri; order Cypriniformes; family Danionidae; genus Danio; species Danio aesculapii. The sequence continues at coordinate 23,260,032 of NC_079446.1, forward strand.
CATGGAAATATGATTTGAAGGGCCTTGTGATTATTTATCCATTACAGACCTTGGTAAAGTCTTGTAGGTGGTATTATGAAAACTTTGTCTGAAAATGTTAGGGAAATATAAATAAAAATGTTACAAATGATGTTCTTTTTAAATTGATGAGTAAATAGGTCATGTTCTCCACTGCTCTCACCTCTCTGAGCACTCTGATCAGTTACTGTTCTTGAAGAAAAATATTTATCTAGTGGGAATGCATGATTTTTCATTAAAAATAAACCAGGGCTAAGCATAAAATGTTTCTATAAAATAAGTTGGCCAAGTTGTAATAAGTGTCTTAAGTTTACAGAAAACTAGAAAATTTTTCTTAAACATGAATTCCACAAAACTAAGAGGCTGCTGCTTTGATTAATTTAGAGATGAGACCTTTTCAGTCACAAACTGCCCTCTGCACATCAGCATTTTTAAGCTGGTTTGACAGCAGTGCACTTGTTTTACATTGTTGCAACCCTATAAAACATGCTGCTATTAAATTAAATGCATCTTATAACTTTTTGATGCATTTATTTATTTACAAAAATCATAGATTATTGTTGATGGTTTTCTTGTGATATATGGCAGGATCGCTGATATTGTGATACAGTATATCAATGTCATGAGCAAAACATTGTGAGTTAACCTTTGAGTTAACCTGTGATTCCCACCCTTAATGCATGTCCCCAGCAGCATTTGGTTGGCCTCAGCATTTCCTAGAGATTTCTTTTGTTATCTTAAAATGTATATTGTGAAACGTTACATTTGAACATTACATGAATGTTTGCAACATGTACAATGATAAATAAGTGTTTAATGCATGTGTATGCATCATGGCAAACCACCCAACTCTTATTGTTTCTAGAATCAAAGAATGTCAATACACTTTAAAACACTGATATGTTTACGCTGAGGTTTATATCATTTCCTGCCTGTGCTTTTTGTGTATGTTACTCAAAAACCCAAAGAACATAACTCTAAATACATCGTCATCATTCCCTGTAGGATATTATTGTAATTTATCCAATATTTTATATACAGCACAACTCAGGAGCAGTTTTAGTCAGATCGCTCACTCGCTCCTAACATGAATCATTTCAACACTTCAGTGGAAAAGACAAGGCATCCATTCAATTTTTTCAAATATATTTTGACCACTTGAAGTATGATTATTTTGCACATTTATTTCAGAGTACATCATGCTTTGTGAATATTTGAGACATGAGCCACAAGATCCTGAGCCATTCTGATAGATATGCAAACAATGCAATCCTGATAGATATCAGAGAACTATTTACACAATATATTCATTCATGCTATGGCACATTTAAGTGAGGTTTACTCATAAACTAATTTCGAGAGGATCACGTGCTTATGATTTATCACAGCCGGTCTCGTATTAAGCTAATCAGTATCATCCAATCATATGAGCCATAAGCAACTATAAATAACCACAGTTTTCAGTCCACTTTATCTTCATTTGGAAGAAACCCCCCTTCCTCCCCATTCTCCTCCTTCACTATAGATCGGGTGGCACGGAGGCCCAGTGGTTAGCACTGTTAGCCCCACAGCAAGAACACTGCCAGCCCTGGTCCTGCCGGGTCGGTGGGTGTTTCTGTGGGGAGTTTGTATGTTCTCCCCGTGTCCGCGTGGGTTTTCCCCGGGTTCTTCGGTTTCCTCCCACCATTCAAATATATACATCATGCATAACAATCAAGCATTTGTATAGCCCCCTTTTTTCCTCACATGTTCCCTTAGCTACTGCAGACGGGGAGTTCTGAGATCCATCGAGCTCAGGCTCCCCTCTCGCTCTGCAAACGGGAGGAAGCCCCGAGCTCGAGGATCCCTTGAGCTCGGGGCTCTCTCCCGGGACAGCATGCCAAACAAGCTTTTGATGAATCATCAGCTAAGTGTGAACTCTTGAAGAAGTGGTTAAAGGTTCCCAATACTACTATGTTGGCCGAAAGAGCTTAGTGGGCTGCAATTTGAGAAAGCACATACAAATAGAAAAAAACACCAGCAAATTAAGAAAACATCAGTTTGACAGCATGTGCGCTGCAAATTCAAATAGAAATAAAAAAGTGCAGCACAGTCTCAAATTTTAAAAACAAATAGCTGGCAGCTAGCCCTCTGCAACTCTCACATGGTCGCCTACTGAAGCTAAGCAGGGCTGTGCCCTGTTAGTATCTAGATATGAGACCACAAGGGAAAGCTAGGTTGCTGCCGGAAGTGGTGTTAGTGAGGCCAGCAGGGGGCACCCAATCTGCGGTCTGCGTGGGTCCTAGCACCCCAGTATATTGATGGGGACTGTATCAGTGAGTGCCATCTTTCGAATGAGATGTTAAACCTAGGTCCCAACTCTCTGTGGTCGTTAAAAATCCGAGGATGTCCTTCGAAAAAGAGTACGGGTTTAACCCCAGCATCCTGGCCAAATTTTGCCAACTCTGTCCATCATGGCCTCCTAACCATCCCCATAACATAACTGGCTTCATCACGCTGTCTCCTCTCCACCAATCAGCTGGTGTGTGGTGCGCGGTCTTGGTGCCGTCGCGTCATCCAGGTGGATGCTGCATACTGGTGGATGAGGAGATTCCCCCAAAAATGTGTAAAGCGCTTTGTGCGTCCAGAAAAGCGCTGTATAAATGTAAGGAATTAATTAATTAATCCTCACAATGCAAACACATTAAGAAAACATGCCGCAAATCCTTACAACACATGCAAATGGAACAAATGCAAATATTTTAAGAGGATGAAGCAAAAAAAGTAATGTACCCGGCTGGGGTTTGATTATTGATTATTGATTATAAGTAGGTGAACTAAAAGTTAGCTTTTTTAGCACCCTGATTAAACAATTCCTTTGTCTTGTGCATATTATTAGCCTAAATAAACTGACTATTCTCTCGTCCACCATAACATACAGCTTGAGTTTTAAATCACTCAACAAAATATAGATATCATTTCAAGAGAGCTTCCATGCTTTTAGGTACATCAGTTTGTTTGTTTTTTCGTGGACACAATGGAATTGCACTTTTTCAGCATTTGTCAGTAATAGATTCTACAAGCACATTCACAGATCTCCCTGAAGCTAACAATGATTGTTTCAGAAAACATGAGGTAACAGAGGTAAGTGCTTATACATATGTAAAAGGTCACTTTGATCATCCTATTATATTTAGGGGACCTGTAATGGAATGCTGAGATGAATTTGAACAGAAACAAACGGAGAGTGTAAGATATGTGGTATTTCATTCATCTGGGAAACTGCTGTGGCGTGTCATGTAAATGAAGTTGGTTTAAGATGTTCCAGGGTCACAACACAGAGGAGCCTTGCTGTGGTATTATCCATGACTGCGCCCAGAGATAGATGACTCACTTGGTCTTTCAATATTTATCATTCAGGCACAGAACAACATTTCAGGTGCACTTAGTGGATGCTGAGGCTAAATTGGAGGGAATCCAAATGTTGTAAAAACTCTGAATGCTTACAGGAAGAGAGCCCAGAGGCGACGTGAGTGGACAAAAGCAAAAACATAATAAATAAAATGAATCATGCGGCTCATATTTCAGTTTTTAGAGTTGGACAATCCAAAATTGAGGGTATGATGTTTATGTGAACAGGCCATAAATTAAAAGGCTAAATTGATATTGTTTACAATGCTGAATTTAATACATCAATGGTCATAGTGTGTTTAAAAATAATTCTTATTGTATGAGGCCATTATTATATACAAAACCTATATTTACCTTTACAATGGATGGTTATAAAAAGCTGCTGAAACCTTTATGATATGTTTTTTTTCTGTTAAACACAAAAGATGTTTTGAAAAACATGCAACCACTGACTTACACTACCGGTTAAAAGTTTGGGGTCAGTTCTTTTTTATTTATTTTTTTATTATTAATAATTTTAATCATTTTCATAAAATTATTCTGTTCATCAAGTCGACATTTATTAAATGTAAAAAAAAAAGATTAAATTGTTTAATATGTGTTTATTAAATATTTATTAATTACTTATTGAGTCACATTTTATTTGGATGGTTTGTTTGTTGAATTTAAGTTACATTGCATCTACATGCCAACTAATTCTGATTAGATTATAAGTAGACTGTTAAGTTGCGGTTAGGGTTAGTGTAAGTTGACATGTACTTGCAAAATTTCTTAAAGTCAGTTAAATGTCTGTTGAAGGAGCAGTATCAGCAGATATTTAGCAGACAGTCTACTAATACTCAAGTGGACCATCAAAATAAAGTGTCACCACTTATTGTTTGTAGTTTCAGATGAAGTTATTACTCCAGTCATTATTGCTTTTATTACTATTGCCATTATTAATAATAATATTTACAGTGTTAATAATAACAATAATAATTATTAATATTAGAGTTATTTCTGAAGGATCATGTGACTCTGAAGACTGGAGCAATCAAGCTGAAAAACCATTGATAAAAAACACTGGAATAAATGATTAAATTAAATGATAAACTACTTTTGAACAGTTAATTTAGTGCAATAACATTTCACAATTTTACAATTTGTACTGTATCATTGGTGAAATAAATGCGGCCTTGGTGAGCAGGAGAAGCTTATTTTAAAATATTTAAAAATTCTACTGACCTCTACTGACTTTTGATAGTGTACATTGCACACCAGTAGTGTACATAGTACTTGTTTATTCCACTATTGAAGTCAGTAGTAACAGGTTTCTTCTTTGTTCAAAATATTTTTTTTTTCAACAGAAGAAAGAACATCCTAAATGTTTAAAACAAAGAGCGAGTAAATGACAATTTGATCATTTTGGGTGAACTTTCCCATTAACCATAAGAATTTATCAAATAATTAAATAAGGTTTGAAACTATTTAAGTGTAAGCAAATAGCAAGTCAGCTATCCCTTTAACATAATAACTGGTTATAGCATAAATGAAATGTGGCAAGGACATAAGCTAAAATATTTTTTTCCAAGTATTTGCTCTTTTTTTTTCCTCCACAAAACACATCGGAATTGGAACTGAAAAAAACCGGATTCAATGAGCAGAATCAAAACTGGAATGACTAAAATTAAAATAATACCCAACCTGGCTTGTTACCTGCATATTTTGAAGTTATTAATCGTTTATTAGCAGTGATCTTTACATGCTTAATTCTACTCAATACCAAAAAACCCAACTTCTATCTTACTAAGCAGATAATTAATAGTTTATCCAGCTAAAAGTATTAGTTAATGGTTTGATAATGGTTTGTTAGTAGTGTAAATGGTACATTAAGATAAAATGTGACATGCATTTACCAACCGCTTGGGTAAATAAGCAAGCAATCAAGTAAATATGTCCAAATGTACATGTTGTTGTTTTTTTTAATCTGAAATAAATCTATAGTGTGGGGTTGAAAAAGACACATTAATAAAAATAATATCCAAATAATCAGATTTTCTTATTGTTTGGTCAAGTTATAATAACAATATAAATGCATTTAATTTAGCAAACAACATGTCTTTTGCTTACATTTTTTACAATAATACAAAATTTAAATGGATTATTCCATATAAATATATGTAGCTTTCAATATATTCCAATAGGTTCCTCCCAAAAGGAGTTCATTTAGGGGGTCACCGCCATAAAAGAAAAATGCAAAAATACACAGAAATTAATAACTTGACAAAGCAAAACTATCTTACTAATATATAAACCAGTCCAGATGATTTAAAGTGGAATTCTCTGCAGAACAGAAAAACACATGTATGCTGTAATGCTACAAAAATAAAGGTCCACAATTGCAGGGCCATATTCAAAAACAGTCAGTCACAAGAGAACAAAACGATTTATGCAACCCAGACACATAAAACTAACAGGTAAGCACAGAACCTGCAGCAAGATTAATAAAGACAGATTGTGCAGATATTGCAAAAAGAAACAAAGTAAAAATAGGGTGCAACAAAGAGCAAAGACAAAACAGAAAGAACAAAAAAATGGTAAAAGAGCCCTATTAGCACAAGCTGGGGCTTTTGCTGGTGTAACATGCGCAGTTGTTCACCCCGACCCCCATCATACTACAGCTTGTGTTTGCAACTTTCAGATATCCCACATAAAGTAATTAAACTGCGTAATAGATGATGACAGTTTTCACTGAGTATTTTTCCAGCACTGATAGCACTAATGATGATTTATGATGTTGGCCCTTTAATGAACATGAAATGATTTATTATTAGCAAAAATCTGCAAGCTAGCAGTTAAAGATTGTGAGACTCATATTTTAATTCATTGCATAGTTTAAACATATTAATTTTTGTTTTCTCTAAGAAAAAAAAATGTATGTGTGCTTGCACATGATTAATCTTCAGCCTACCGAGCACACAAGAACTTCATTTATTCAAATACTGAACATCATCATTTATTGTTTTATTTACTGTACTCATTCTGTATAATTTACAGAATCTAAATTGCTGAAACTTTGGTGTCAAAAGGCAAACATCTATTATGCAGGAAATTGAAGGTTCTTAAAAATGTGTGCATCTAAAAATCAATATGCATGCTAAAAAATGTTCTCTTCAAAACTGAATCCAAATAAACCCAGAAATAAAGGCAAAAAAACACTCACTTGGACAGTATATTTTCAAAGGGTCACATTTGTAAATAATGGGTCATACATAAAAAGTGCAACAGTGTAGCTTTAGGTGACAGTTTTATTTCTGAAAGTGTACTTATGAATATATAGTTGATATTCTTGAGAAGTAGGGCAAATGGTGATGAATAAAAATAAAATAATTAATTAAAAAAAACCTAGACAAATGGAACTACATTTTTGTCCACCAACTGACAAAAGTCTTGTCATTGTTTCCAGTTTTAAGAGCAACAAATAATAACAACTTGACTTCTAGTTATTATTTGGAGAGGTGGCAGAAGGTAGATTTTTTCGATGAATCGTCTGTTGAACTGCTTTCCAATCATCACAAATACTGCAGAAGACCTATTGGAACCCGCATAGACCCAAAATTCTCACAGAAATCAGTCAAGTTTGAAGGAAAAATCCTGGTTTGGGGTTATATTCAGCATGGGGGTGTGCAAGAGATCTGCAGAGTGGATGGCAACATCAACAGCCTGAGGTATCAAGACATTTGTGCTGCCCATTACATTACAAACCACAGTAGAGGGCAAAATCTTCAGCAGGATAGTACTCCTTCTCATACTTCAGCCTCCAACATCAACAACAAGTTCCTGAAAGCAAAGAAAGTCAAGGTGCTCCAGGATTGGCCAGCCCAGTCAGCAGACATGAACATTAATGAACATGTCTGGGGTAAAATGAAGGAGGAGGCATTGAAGATGAATAAAAAGAATCTTGATGAACTCTGGGAGACCTGCAAGAACGCTTTCTTTGCCATTCCCGATGACTTTATTAATAAGTTATTTGAGTCATTGCAGAGATATATAGATGCAGTTGTCCAAGCTCATGGGAGTCATACGTAATATTAATTATTTTTCCATTGCACCATGACTTTATATTCTGTACTGTACATTATTAATGTACATTATAGACAAGACTTTTGTCTAAGCAAAGTCAGACATTTCAGTCATAATTAAATAATTAAAAATCAAGGTATGATCAAATTTTATTTTGGTAAAATAAGCGTAATTGATAGGCCTTTGACTTTCATTTAAGTTAAGTTATTATTAGTTGTTCCTAAAACTTTGATAGGGGACAAGACTTTTGTCAGGTGGTGTATCTTGCATGCACTTACATACTGAGCTGTAGTTTAATACAACCTCCCAACTTATCTCTTTAAAAAAATATGATTTTTCTTTGTCACCACTTAATGTCAACATCATCAGACACAAATTAGCAATCAAAATGTTTTTCGAAAGACATTCTCATGTTAGCGGAGAGGCTGCATTTTCACATCTGACCAACGTTTATTCAACAAGTATAAAATAGGAAAATGAATTCTAAAAATATTCATCTGAAAGAAGAAGCTTTTGATTGTTGTATTACCAGCATCAAGCCAAGTTTCAAATCTCTGCAATATATGGTTTGGTCTGCCCGATCGTGATTAAGTTGTGTATACTGCATTTGGTTATTGGGTAACAAAGATATTAATTGACTGTCCATGCATGCAGTGCATTCCTATCACCCACACTAACAATAAATGAAACTGAATGCACTGTGGTGACCTTTATCACATGTCAAACTAATGCTTGCAACTCACACTGTGGCAATCCATTACGTCCTCAACTACACTGATTAGAGCTTGGAAAGAGTCGAGGCAGTTACAATTCCTAGGTATAATTTTAACAGTTCTAAGGCCATGACAGTACAGGAGTTAATGGCCGTATATGTTAATCGGGGGTGTGAAGGTAATTTCCCTGTCAGAGATCAGAGAGCAATAATGGCTGAAGGGTGTGGATGTTTTTTCTCCTGGTGTGTGAAGCAGCTGTCTGAGAGTTACACAGAAATATAGAGCCATGAAAACTCTTTTATAAGACTCAAAGTTTCAAAGGTAAGCTAAGTGCAGTTGTAGGTATAGCTAATTCTTTTACATCTGAAAATGTAACAAAAAAAGGGGTTTATCTAGGGTATTCGTTAAGGCAATGTTTTAACGTTTTTATAAAGGCAGTGCTGGTTCCAGATTAGAGCATTTATAGGACTAGTTTAAAGGAAAATCAAGGCCCTATAACAGCTGCAAATCTGCAACTGTAAATCTGTCTTGTTAATCTTTTTTTGCAACCTGGGTTAATACCAAAGCCAAAGCGAGAGAAAGTTGCGAACAACTCCATTTACTCCAATGGAAGTTTTTTCAGCAGCAATGGTGGCTTTTAAGGTGCATTCATAAAAAGTGTAAGTGATTTACATGTCAATTCAATGCAAAGACGCAAATAGACACCATGCGTCACGATTCGCGCAATGAGGTTACACAAATGACGAGGTTTGCCTGAATTAAGTGGCGCGAGCTGAGCGTTTTGTGCGTTTGATGCACTTAACTCGCGAATCGCTCAAGTTGGAAAATCTTAACTTCAGCGGACATTCACGCCATGTTAACCAATCAGGAGCTTACTCTTGTAGGTGCGTGATTATGACGTAGTGCTTGTTGTTGATGTCCCAAGGAGAAACCGTCTTGCCGACACCAGACAACAGCTCATCAAACTGAGCTCGGCTCGGTCAGTAGCACCGCTGAAAGCTTCCATCATCCAGTCAGAAGCACCGCTAAAAGCTTCCATCATCCAGGTATACTTTCTGGAGGAGTTTATGAACTCATAGAGCTACACCTCAGAAAGGATCTAGTGGACTCAATCATGACGCCAAATGAACTTACGCTGTTTTTCAGCCTTCCTAAAGCACATAAACACAGCTATTCTCTCAATAAAATCCATGTTAGCCATTTAGCAACGAAGCTAGAGTCATCGAGCAGATAGAAGTCCTGTCCATGACGCGAATCCACGTCTATTGTGAATTGAACTTGACGTGCAATTGAAGTGAGTAAACTCAACATGTTTACGCGTCTAATTACACATGAATAGCACAATTTATTAATGCATGACGGATCTGGTGTGAACAAAGCATTCGAGCCTCTTAATAGTTCCTGGAAGTTAGCAATTACAGCCGCGTTACATGTGAAGACAGTTGGTTCTGTACTATTTAAAAAGTAACAAAGTTTAAAAAAAAGATAAGATTGTGCATGTTTTAAGGTTACCTAACAGTATATGAATTAACCATGAAGCTCTTCCTGGAACTATCTGAGTCTACATAAATCACGAGGTGATTAAACATTTTGGACTTTGTTGTTACAATTCTCACTATGGCTCTGTGGGTTACAAGTAAATAATGCTAATGTTATTATAACCCCCTTTTCCAAATGTAAAGGGATAGTTCAGCCAAAAGTTTTAATTTTGATTTCATTTATTCACCCTTTACTTTCTGGTTGCTAAGATCCATTGAATTTATTAGTTTGTTTAGTTTTTTTTACTACAGAATTCGATGGCTTCCAGCTACCAGAATTCTTTACAATATATTTTGTGTTCAAAAGAAGAAACTGAAAGAAACCAGACAAGGGAGAGTAAATGATGAAGAGTTGTTCATTGTTGGGTGATCTATCCCTTAAAATAAATATTCTTAAAACTTTTTAATGCAAGAATGGAATTACCCATGAAATTAAAACAGAAGTTATTTTGTTGAATATGTATCCATTCAAACTTCGTCACATGTATCAGTAATTTTGGTAAAACTCTACAGGTATATTTTAAACATCTCGCTTTTGTTCGCATGCTTACTCTTTAGTTAAGATACAATTCTTACTATCAATAAATTATGAAGTTTGCTTCAATAAACTCCTAATTTGTACATATTAACAGTATCATAGCGGCTACTGTAGGTTTATGAATTGGTATTAGGGATGTAAAATAAGAACATACAGAATATGCACTTTATAAGAAATAATAAATAACCAATATCTGCTTATTAATAAACAGTAATTAAGCTACTAGTAAATAAAGAGAATTGGTACTTAAACTAAAGTGTTACCATTCGTATATTTGTTGTATTTGCTGAATGACAAATAATAGACTATATTGGGGAACAAACAATCTAGAAAGTGTAAACATGCTTTCCATATGATGATAGCACAGAGCAGATTATACAGTATGTGAGTTGCACAGACCACAAAATGTAACAGACCCATTAAAATTCTACACAGTATTCTTTATTTTACAGCAATATGGAGATTAGAAGGAGAAGAAGATAGACAGAGTTAGAATTATTATAAGCTGTCGTATTTGGCTATGTGGAGCTCATCAACTCTCGCCAAGTTGTGATATAAACAAAATGCTATTGGTTGACTCAAAAGGGGGAGTTACTTGATATATGACTTTGTGTTTTACAGGATTATAAGCGAGTTTGTAAGGTAACACAAAGGCCAAAATGTCCATCACGATGAGTAAAGTTTAAGAATATAGCTGTTCTGCACCATAAGAATGTTGAGCTTCACAATTAAAAGTGACTTCAAGAAACTAAAAGTAGCTAAAACATTGAACAATACTGTCCATCATCAGTGAAATAATAAATATGCTCCAATTAAATGTTATGAACATAGTATTGAATTGAATGAACTAAATAGCTTGTAGTGTATGTGTGTGAATATGAGATTGTATGGGTGTTTCCCAGTCCTTGGTTACAGCTGTATAAACCAATGACAATTCACACTGACCGGCTTTATTAGGTTCACCTTACTAGTACCGCGTTGGACTCATTTTTGCCTTCAGAACTGCTTTAATTCAACAAAGATTCAACAAGGTACTGGAAATATTCCTCAGAGATTTGGTCTACATTGACATGATAGCATCACACGGTTGCTGCAGATTTGTTGGCTGCACATCCATAATGTGAATCTCCAGTTCCATCACATCCTAAAGGTGCTCTACTGGATTGAGTTCTGGTGACTGTGCAGGCCATTTGAGTACAGTGAACTCATTGTCATGTTCAAGAAACCAGTCTGAGATGATTTGCGCTTTATGACATTGCGCGTTAACCTGTTGGAAGTAGTCATCAGAAGATTGGTACACTGTGGGGATAAAGGGATGGACATGGTCAGCAACAATACTCAGGTAGGTTGTGGCATTGACACAATGCTCAATTGGCACTAATGGGCCGAAAGTGTGCCCTGATAATATCCTCCACACCATTACACCAGCCTGAATCGTTGATACAAGGCAGGATTGATCCATGCTTTCATGTTGTTGACGTCAAGTTCTGACCCTACCATCGCAGCAGAAATCGAGACTCATCAGACCAGACAATGTTTTTCCAATCTTCTATTGTCCAATTTTGGTGAGCCTGTGCAAATTGTGGCCTCAGTTTCCTGTTCTTAGCTGGCAGGAGTGGCACCTGGTGTGGTCTTCTGCTGCTGTAACCCATCCGCCTCA